>NC_045454.1:1643079-1645884 GCF_002776525.5 Piliocolobus tephrosceles | reverse complement strand
GCCTGAAGTCCAGGCCTCAGCCCCTCCTCCCTCAGACCCAGGAGTCCCAGCCCTGAGCCCCTCCTCCCTCAGACCCAGGGGTTCGGGTCTCCAGGCCTCCAGGCTTCCCCCAACAACACACACCACGTTCCTCCTCCAGGACTTGTGCCGACAGCTCCATGCCCGTGTGGACAAGGTGGATGAAGAGAGATATGACATAGAGGCAAAAGTCACCAAGAACATCACGGAGGTGGGACGCATGGGCAGCTCGGGTACCTTCGGGGTAGTGAGACACCTGGGACTTGGTCTCTGTCTGACCCCTTGCAGCTGCTTTTGGCTGCACATCCCAGGAGCCCCAGGACAACTGTGAGCCTGGCAGGGCTGGGGCAGGAGGATGAGTGCAAATATAGTCAAGGAAAGCTGTCCTAGGCAGAGGGAACAACCCATGGAAGGCCATGGGTTGGGAAACAGAAAATATGTTAGTGAACATGTTCAGGGCATCACATGTTGGTAAATTAGCTCAGGCATTGGCCAGGGAATTGTGATTTGCATGTAGCTGGACCAGTAGTTTTGTGAGGTGAGGCTGGAGCGTATGAAGAGGGGGATTCAGTTCCAGGATTAGAAGCTTAGACTGGAAGCCTAAGCTGGGAAGAGACTGGATGCGGCCTCGGTACTGGAAGACGAGATAAGGAGAATAAAAAAGGAGTGCAGGGTGGAAGAGTTGGGTGAGGGGGAAATGGAGGGAGGAGTATCCACGCCCCTGTACGCCCCCTCCCCCCAGATCGCAGATCTGACCCAGAAGATCTTTGACCTTCGGGGCAAGTTTAAGCGGCCCACCCTGCGGAGGGTGAGGATCTCAGCAGATGCCATGATGCAGGCGCTGCTGGGGGCCCGGGCTAAGGAGTCCCTGGACCTGCGGGCCCACCTCAAGCAGGTGAAGAAGGAGGACACCGAGAAGGTGAGTGTGGGCTAAGGCCAGGAAAGAGGATGCCGAGGGGAAGGGCTGTGGGTGCCAACAACCCTGGGGCCTAGCCTGAGGGCGGACGGTGCTTGGAGTTGGAGGTAGAAGCAGCTAGTACGGGGTCCTCCGAAATGCAAGAGGAAGACAGGAAGTGCATTAGGGCTACAGGAAGTCCATGTAAGAGCAAAGAGGTGCATGAAGGACTGGGTGCAGGGGCTCATGCCTGTAATCTTTGAGATT
This sequence comes from Piliocolobus tephrosceles, assembly GCF_002776525.5. NCBI lineage: Eukaryota > Metazoa > Chordata > Mammalia > Primates > Cercopithecidae > Piliocolobus > Piliocolobus tephrosceles. The sequence continues at coordinate 1,644,704 of NC_045454.1, read as the reverse complement.
AAAAAAAATTTTTTTTTTAATTTCCTTTTTTTTTTTGAGATGGAGTCTCTGCTGCCCAGGCTGGAGTGCAATGACACCATCTTGGCTGCTGGATTGCAGTGACGCCATCTCGGCTCACCGCAACCTCTGCCTCCCAGGATCAAGTGATTCTCATGCCTCAGCCTCCTGAGTAGCTACAGGTGCACACCACCACGATGTTGTTTTAATTTCTACAAGTTTCTTTTTAAAATTAATTAGTCATGGTGGTGGCATGCAGCTTCTCAGGAGGCTGAGGCGGGAAGATCGCTTGAGCCCATGAGATCGAGGGTGCAGTGAGATACGACTGCACCACTGCACTCCAGCCTGGGCAATACAGTGAGACCCTATCTTAAAGAAGAAGACAGAAAAGACAGGAGTGGATGCCTGAAACCATGGATTGTACTGAACCCTATATATAATTTTTTTTTCCTATACAAACATACATACCTATGATAAAGTTTCATTTCTAAATTAGACACAGTAAGAGATTAACAATAAACAATAATAAAAGAAGGCTGGGCATGGTGGCTCACGCCTGTAATCTCAACACTTTGGGATGCTGAGGCAGGCAGATTGCTTGAGCTGTGGAGTTCGAGACCAGCCTGGGAAACATGGCGAGACCCTGTCTCTATAAAAAATACAAAAGTTGCAGGGTGTGGTGACTCATGCCTGTAATCTCAGTGCTTTGGGAGGCCAAGGCAGGCGGATCATGAGGTCAGGAGTTTGAGACCAGCCTGGCCAACACAGTCAAACCCTGTCTCTAGTAAAAATATAAACATTTGCTGGGTGTGGTGGTGGATGCCTGTAATCCCAGCTACTTGGGAGGCTGAGGCAGGAGAATTGCTTGAACCCGGGAGGCAGAGGTTGCAGTAAGCTGAGATCTCACCACTACACTCCAGCCCGGGCAACCGTGGGAAACACAATAAAAAAAAAAAAAAGTTAGCTGGGCATGATGGCACACACCTGTGGTCCCAGCTACTCAGGAGTCTGAGGTGAGAGGATAGCTTGAGCCCAGGAAGTTGAGGCTGCGGTGAGTCGAGATTGCACTCCAACTTGGGTAAGGGAACCAGACCCTGTCTCAAATAATAAAAATAATAATAGTAAAATAGAACAAGTATAACATATTGTAATAAAACTCATATGAATTGGTCTCTTTCTCAAAATATCCTATGGCACTATAGTCACCCTTCTTTTCCTTGTGATGTAAAATGACAGTGCCTATGTGCTGAGGTGAAGTGAGGTGGATGACATAGGCATTGCGACCTAGCGTTAGGCTACTATTGACCTGAGAATCCATCAAATTTATGAATTATTTCTGGAATTTTCCATTTAATATTTTTGGGCCATGGTTTACTGAAACCACACAAAGTAAAATTGCAGATAAGGATGAACTACTACAATAAGAAGGAAGGAGACAGGAAGTGCATAAGGCAGACAGAAAGTGTAGGGGAAAGATAGGAAGTGCAGGAAGGAGACAGGAAGTGGAGGGGAAAGATAGGAAGTGCATAAGGGAGACAGGAAGTGGATGGGGAAAGACAGAAAGTACATGAGGGAGACAGAAAGTGCATGGGGAAAGACAGGAAGTGCTGGGGAAAGACAGGAAGTGC
>NC_045454.1:1638715-1643069 GCF_002776525.5 Piliocolobus tephrosceles | reverse complement strand
TGCATGGGGAAAGACAGGAAGTGCTGGGGAAAGACAGGAAGTGCATGAGGGGGACAGGAAGTGCATGAGGGAGACAGGAAGTGTATGGGGAAAATTGGCAGGGATTATCTTGAAAAGACGGGAAGTGCTCCAGAACTAGACACTTAGACAGGCATCCAGGGTAGAGTGGCCCCACAGGCTGGAGGGAAGACAGGGATTCTTGAGAGACTGGAGACCAGGAAGAGACCCTAACCTCTGACTCTATCGCCATCCTCCAGGAAAACCGGGAGGTGGGAGACTGGCGCAAGAACATCGATGCACTGAGTGGAATGGAGGGCCGCAAGAAAAAGTTTGAGGGCTGAGCCTTCCTACCTACTGCCCCCGCCCTGAGGAGGGCTCTGAGGAATAAAGCTTCTCTCTGAGCTGAAAGTGACTCCATGTCTATTACCCAGGGCTTAGGCAGGAGAGAGATGGGAAAATTGAGGGCAGGGCTCCCCCAAAGTCATACAGCAGGTCAGGGACCAGATGGATCTCCCATGTGGAGCACTCTTGGCTCTGTTATCAAAAAGAATTCCAGGGTTCATGAATTTGGAGAGGGGAGCTTTGTATCTTAAGAAGCAGATCACAACCTGCAAACTGGAAGCGTGGCTTCTTACCAAAAAACAAAAGCAGGCACTTTAAGGGAGGGAAGGGCAAGGCAGGAATTTACGCTGAGTGGGTTGGCTACGTGCATGTATTCAACTGGTTATAGAAGGAGATATGAATATTCATGGACAGGTGGACACACACGTGTGACAAGCAAACATGCATTTTTTTTTTTTTTTTTTTTTGAAGTGGAGTCTTGCTCTGTCACCCAGGCTGGAGTGCAGTGGCACAATCTCAGCTCACTGCAACCGCCGCCTCCTGGGTTCAAGCCATTCTCCTGCCTCAGCCTCTCCAGTAGCTGGGATTACAGGCATGCACCACCACACCCAGCTAATTTTTATATTTTTAGTAGAGACGGGGTTTCACCATGTTGGCCAGGCTGGTCTCGAACTACTGACCTCGTGATTCACCTGCCTCGGCCTCCCAAAGTGCTGGGATTACAGGCGTGAGCCACGGTGACTGACCCCAAATATGCATTTTACATGGTGGTGGAGGCTTAACATTTAAGTGCATCCCATTGAATGCATTCGTATGGAAACATGAAGCAGGGATATGAAGGCACTCAGTGCACAGCCTCTGTCAAAAGTCAGAACCAGTCCGTGGTCCGTGGTATCTTATCAGGAGAAAGTTACTGAAATCAGTCTCTCGTTCAACTAATGCTATGCCTTGCGGAACAGGGGGTTCAGTTAGTCAGCATCTGGCAATGGATGGCTGCAATTGTTGTAATATTGCATATCTTGAGGCCAGTGCTTGTTTAGCTGTTAGAAAAAGGAAACGCCTTGTGGCAATTAGAACATAGTTTATTGTATAAGTGTAGGGATGCATGACTTAACCCTTGCCTGGCATGGCCTTAGGTCTTGTTTATAATTTGGTATCTTATTGCCACAAACAGCCCATTCCATCAGTCTTCTGATCTCTGTTGTCTCAGCACCTCTGGCGTATGTGGAGTGCACAGAGATGCCAAGACTAAAGCTCAAAGAGAGAGACACACAGAGAAACAGACAGGCAGAGAGACACCGGCAACAGAGAGACTGGGTTGGGAGTAGAGAGAGAAGGAGCCAGACAAAGACCCAAAGAGAGAGGGGGAAAATACCATGGATGCATAGAAGGACGTGCAAAGAAAGGAGAAAAGAGAGACAGAGGTATAATCACAGCAAGGTGCAGAGACATGGAGACCCTGTAAGAGATGGAAATGGAGAGCCACAGAGGGGGAACTGTGGGCACTAAGACATGGAGAGAACTAGAAAGACAGAGACGTGAACGTGGACACAGAGACCCAGAGCCAAAAAGGGACAGAAATGGGGTCATAGGTGGACAGAAATGCACAGAGAAACTGTGAGCCTCCACAGACACAAACGCTGAGAGGGGCAGACATGCAGAGACCCCCACAGAAATGCAGAGACAAAACCACCTGGAGACACATGCCAAGAAACACACTGAGGGGCCCAGAAAGAGACAGATGCAGAGAGAGCCCAAGACAGACGCCAGCGAGAGGCCCCAGGAAAAGCACAGAAACACAGAGACCGACCAGGAGAGGCAGAGGTACTGAGAGGCGGGGAGGGGGAGGAAGCCTGCTCTCCAGGGCCGGCTTGAACCCAGAACTCAAGGTCACGGCTTGGTGAGGAAGCGGGAGGGGGACACCAAAAAGATCAGTGTTAGCTGGAGGTGGGGAGGGAGGGTAGGTTTCACCCTAATTGACACCCCCTTCCCCTCCCCCTCCCCACACCTGCTTCCCGGCTTTAGTGCCTGTTGTCACCAGGATGGAATCCTGGTGGCAGACAAAAGGGTGGGGGTGGGGAGGGGGAGACAGAAAGATGGACAGAGACAGAGGGGGAGACTGAGAAGTGGAGACAGACACACAGAGATACACAGATGGAGAGCCACAGAGACAACAGAAACGGGGGTCCAGAAAGAGACCACGGTAGAAAGAGGGAACAGAGAAAAGAAAACAGGAAACATTCCTCATAGCCCATTTGTCATTAGTAGGTCCTCCAAGGACCTACTGTGAGCCGGGCATGGGGACGTCAAAGCACAGGGAGCTATAAGGGAGGTAGCTGCAGCACCATGGGACCTGGGGGTGGGGTGGGGGTGGGAACGGGGCTCCTGGGCCGTGCAGATGGGGTTAGCATGGGGTTGGGGAGGGGCCCGCGGAGGCTTTTGGACTCTGAGTGTGGAGCCAGGGGCAGCCGGGCTGTCTCTGAGCTCCCAGACTTGTGTTTGAGCAAAGGAATTCTCTCCCCCTCCCTCCCTTCGGGGCGGGGCCGAGCCTCCCAGGGCCACTCCCTCTCCCTTCGGGGCGGGGCCGAGCCTCCCAGGGCCAGCTATAAACTCCTCAGCAAGGCTCAGCCACGAGCTTCGCAGCATCTCAGACGCAGCCTAGGTAAGGGGCTCTGCGGGGCCCTGCGGTCTCTAAAGACTGTGTCCTTGTGGGAGGGGGCAGGAGGCGGGTGGGGAAGATGTGGGGTGTGGAGAAATGGTGCAGAGCTAGGTGGGGCACACAACTGGAAGTCTGGGAACTTGAGAGACTCAGACTGCAGGGGGACTCAGGATAGAGGAGAAAATACTGGGATTTGTGGGTTACACAGATCCGAACCCAGGGCTGCCCGGACTTGGGTGTCCCAGAACAAAACCTCCTAGGATCTTGGGGTTCTGGGAATCTGGGGGAAATCTCAGCAGTCAGGGATATCTGGACATGGAGGTCAAACAGTCTGGGTGTCAGGACTTGGGGCCGCAGACTCTGAGGGTGTCAGGAATTGGGGGTGGGTCTCAGAATCTGGGGTTTTAGGAGTGGAGGGCTCGGAATCTGAGGTATTACGATAGAAAGCATGAGAACTTGGAGTGTCATTATCTGGGTATCATGAATTGGGCCTCTGAGTTTCGGTATCGAGATTATGGGGGTTTCATATTCTTGAGGTTTCAGAATTTAGGTCCCAAGACCTGGGGGTGGTCTTAAGATGTCCTGGCCCATATCTGGACTATCAAGAACAGCTGTGAAGACTTGCTGGTCTCAGAAACGTGGGCATCACAAACTGGGGTCTCAGAATCTGTGGGTATTGGGATTTGGGGCTAGGCATCCTGCGGCCTAGGGCATCTCAAAGACTTTGAGATCCAAGAACATAGGGATCAGGGTGAGGTCTATGGACAAAAGGTGCCCTTTATGCCCCTGCCCCTGCCCCCTGCGTGATGTATGGGAAGGTGAAAGGGAGACAGGTGCGGAGGAAACCAGCCAGCGGGGAGGGGTGAGTGGGAGAGGGCATGAGGGTGACTAATTCTCCCAGAAGCCCCCCTTCCTCAAATCCCTTCTTAGGAAATGTCCTCTGTTTCACCATCTATGACATCCCCCTGAAATAGCTCCTGGGGGTGGGGCAGCTATTGTCTTCAGGCCACTGTCCCTTCTCAAATGCCTCCTCCTAATCCCAACTGGATCAGGTTCCATGGACTTGTCATAAGACAAAAGAGGACAGCTGTGCGGAGGGGGCAGGGTCTGCAGCCTCCTGGCTGTGCCAGGACCACACCTACCAAAGTCTGTCCTCATGCATGCTTTAGGACAGCCAGCCCCCTCCCTTGGACCCAGGAGTCCAGACCTGAGCCCTCCTTCCTCAGACGCAGGAGTCCAGGCCCCCAGCCCCGCTCCTCCCTCAGACCCAGGAGTCCAGGCCCCCAGTCCCTCCTTCCTCAGACCCAGGAGTCCAGACCCCCAGCCCCTCCTCCCTCAGACCCAGGAGTCCAG
>NC_045454.1:1608505-1623715 GCF_002776525.5 Piliocolobus tephrosceles | reverse complement strand
CTGCCTCAGCCTCCCGAGTAGCTGGGACTACAGGCGCCCGCCACCTCGCCCGGCTAGTTTTTTGTATTTTTTAGTAGAGACGGGGTTTCACTGCATTCGCCAGGATGGTCTCGATCTCCTGACCTCGTGATCCGCCCGTCTCGGCCTCCCAAAGTGCTGGGATTACAGGCTTGAGCCACCGCGCCCGGCCTGGGAAGAATAGTTTTTCAACTCAGCCTATTGCACAAGATTCTATTTCTAGAATAAAGGGAGAAGGGCTAACAGGTAGGCAAGTAGCCATCTCTTCCACAGTTTTATTTCCATATCTTCTAGAGAAGGAAACAGGATTCTAAAGGAAGTCACTTCACATATTCATAAACCAGAGAATGGCATGGCTGGGATTTGAACCGGGGGCTTCTAACTGCAGAGCCTGGATCTGCTCTTTTCTTTCTGCCTTTTCTTTCCCCCCTCCCCTCCCCTCCCCTCTTCTCCCATCCCCTCTCCTCCCCTCTTCTCCCCTCTCCATTTTCCTGTCTCCTTTCTCCTTTCCTTTCTTTTCTTGCATCTTGCCCTGTTGCCCAGATGGGAATACAGTGGTGTAATCACAGCTCACTGCAGCTTTAACCTCCCAGGTTCCTTCCACCTCAGCCTCCCAAATAGCCGGGACCACAGGGGAATGCCACCATGCCTGGCTAATTTTTTTTTTATTTTTAGCAGAGATAGGATCTTCTATGTTGCCCAGGCTGGTCTCGAACTCCTGGCCTCAAGCGATCTGCCCTCCTCTGCCTCCCAAAGTGCTGGGATGACAGGCGTGCCCCGCCGAGCCTGGTCTGTTAACCATGACACCCTTCTCTCCCCTTGGGAAATGCGAGAGCTCCAGCTCGGATACGGAGAAAGCGGGCACAGATCATAAAACTCTCGGCCTCAAATATTAACAAATGGTGCCGACAACGCTGAACTCACAGTCTCGCTGTGTGGCTTTGGGTGGTTCCCACAACCTCTCTGGGTCCGAGTTCCTCTCCGTCCCTGAGCCTAGGGCCTGGCCTGCTGGCTGCCTCCATCACAGCCCTCCTGCCTTACCAGGGAGAAAGCCCAGGAGCTGTCGAACTGGATCCACCAGCTGGAGTCTGAGAAGTTCGACCTGATGGCGAAGCTGAAACAGCAGAAATATGAGGTGAGACCCAGCTCCGCAGGGAAGGAGGGTAGGGCTGGGCTGGGAGGGACCCGCAAGTTCCGTGCAGGGGTGGGTGGCCCGTCCCCACGTCCCCACCGGCTGTCCCAGCATCTGCCTTCTGCTTCCACAGATCAACGTGCTGTACAACCGCATCAGCCATGCCCAGAAGTTGTGAGTGTGATCCTGTCTCGAGCCCTTGCTCTCGTCCCCACCGTCCCGCGGACTCTCAGGCCTCTCCTTCCTCCCTCTGTGGGCTCCGTCCCCACTGCCTCTGGGTTTCTGCCCCTTTCTCTTGGTTCTTCCTTCTCTGTCTTCCTCTCTCTGCTCTTGGAATCCTGGGTCTCAGTCCCTTTGTCTTTTTCTTTTTTTATTTTTAGGGTTTTGTTTTGTTTTGTTTTGTTTTGTTTTGTTTTGTTTGAGACGGGGTCTCGCTCTGTCACCCAGGCTGGAGTGCAGTGGCCGGATCTCAGCTCACTGCAAGCTCCGCCTCCCGGGTTTACGCCATTCTCCTGCCTCAGCCTCCCGAGTAGCTGGGACTACAGGCGCCCGCCACCTCGCCCGGCTAGTTTTTTGTATTTTTTAGTAGAGATGGGGTTTCACCGTGTTAGCCAGGATGGTCTCGATCTCCTGACCTTGTGATCCGCCCATCTCGGCCTCCCAAAGTGCTGGGATTACAGGCTTGAGCCACTGCGCCCGGCCTATTTTTAGTTTTTGAGAGGAGTCTTGCTCTGTTGCCCAGGCTGGAGTGCAATGGTGCAATCTCAGCTCACTGCAGCCTCCATCTCCCAGGTTCAAGCGATTCTCCTGCCTCAGCCCCCTGAGTAGCTGGGATTACAGGTGTGCACCACCATGCCCGGCTAATTTTTGTATTTGTTTAGTAGAGACGGGGTTTCCCCATGTTGATCAGGCTGGTCTCGAACTCCTGACCACAGGTGATCCGCCCACCTCGGCCTCCCAAAGTGCTGGGATGACAGGTGTAATCCCGAGCCACCGTGACCAGCCCCTTTTCCTATGTTCCCCTAAATCCACGGCAGGGGAGGGGAGGGGCAGTCTCATTCCCCGGAGGACACTGGGCAGTGTTGGGAGGCATTTGGCTGTCGCACCTGGAGAGGGGCCACAGGCATCTAGAATGCAGAGACCCGCATGCTGCTCAGCGTCCTACAATGCCCAAGACAGGGCCCCACACAGCAAAGAATGATCTGGCCCAAATATCTACGGTGCTGAGGTTGAGAGGGTCTTCTCTTTTTTTTTTTTTTTTTTTTTCTGAGACGGAGTCTCTCTCTGTCACCCAGGCTGGAGTGCAGCGGTGCGATCTCAGCTCACTGCAACCTCTGCCTCCCTGGGTTCAAGCGATTCTCCTGCCTCAGCCTCCTCAGTAGCCGCGATTACAAGTGCCTGCCACCGTGCCCGGCTAATTTTTGTATTTTTAGTAGAGACGGGGTTTCACCACGTTGGTCAGGCTGGTCTCAAACTCCTGACCTCGTGATCCGCCCGCCTTGGCCTCCCAAAGTGCTGGGATGACAGGCGGGAGCCACCGCGTCCAGCCTAGAGGGTCTTCTCTGAATCTCTCTCTGTTTCTCGACTGATGTCTTCCTCCCTGCTCTCCCTCTCCCTTCTCCTCTTCTCCCGTTTCCTGTCTCTTCCCCCCCGGCCCTTCCTGCATGTTACCTACCCAGGCCCAGATCACCCAGCCCTTCCTCCCCTACCCTGGCCCCTGACTCATAAACATTCATCAGCTCCCTCATGAACACCCTGCACTCACCCCCAAATGTCAGCTCCCACGTGTCAGCGAGGCCTTTGGCCACCAGCCGCTGCCCCCCAGTCCTAGAACCCAAAAGAGATGACAGATGTTTTGCACACGGCTTCCTCCGGGAGGGAGGGCTAATATTTTGGGGGATGGGCTCCCTGAATTGAGGGCCTGGGGCCCATTTCAGAGACTGGAGGGGCCCCTTCTTCCTGATACCACCTCCTTCTTCTACAGCCGGAAGGGGGCAGGGAAGGGCCGCGTTGGAGGCCGCTGGAAGTGAGGGCGCCGCCCCGGACAGTGACCTGCTCTTACCCACCCGGGAAGCCTGGGAGTGTTAGTTCCTTCGGTAGCTTGAAATAAACGCTCCTCTCAGACACCTGCTGGGTTCTCTGATGTTATTGTTGTGGATATGCGGCTGGTCTCTCGTGGTTAATTGACTTCGTATTACCAAGACGCCATTGCTTGAAAGAGTGTCACCAAGAAGCATTAGACTATGGCAGGCTGAACCTTCACTCGCTGCTGCTGGGAATGGAAAATGCAACAGCTTTGCAAGCAATCTGGCGGTTCGTCAACAAGTGAAAGGCTTTCCACGGGACCCAGCCGTTCCCCTCCTAGATGGATGTCCAAGAGAACCAAGAACCTTTGTCCACACAAAAGCTTGCACATGAATTTCATTTTTATTTTTAATTTCTTTTTTTTTTTGAGACAGAGTCTCGCTCTGTCGCCCAGGCTGGAGTGCAGTGGCGTGATCTTGGCTCACTGCAAGCTCCGCCGCCTCCCGGGTTCCCGCCATTCTCCTGCCTCAGCCTCCCGAGTAGCTGGGACTACAGGCACCCGCCACCGCGCCTGGCTAATTTTTTTGTATTTTTAGTAGAGACGGGGTGTTCGCCAGGATGGTCTCGATCTCCTGACCTTGTGATCCGCCCGCCTCGGCCTCCCAAAGTGCTGGGATTACAGGCATGAGCCGCCGCGCCCGGCCTTTATTTTTAATTTTTAGAGACAGGGTCTTGCCCTGTTGCCCAGGCTGCAGTGCAGTGGCGTGATCATGGCTCACTGCAGCCTTGAATTCCTGGGTTCAAGTGATCCTCCCACATCAGCCTCCAAAAGTGTTGGGATTATAGGAGTGAACCACTGCACCGGCCGCAGCATTTTTATTTATTTATTTATTTATTTTTTGAGACAGAGTCTTGCTCTGTCACTCAGGCTGGAGCGCAGTGGCATGATCTCAGCTCACTGCAACCTCCACCTCCCGGGTTCAAGCAATTTTCCTGTCTCAGCCTCCCAAGCAGCTAGGACTACAGGTGCCCGCCACCACGCCTGGCTAATTTTAGTATTTTTGGTAGAGACGGGGTTTCACCATATTGGTCAGGCTGGTCTCAAACTCCTGACCTCAGGTGGTCCGCCTGCCTTGGCCTCCCAATGTGGTGGGATTACAAGTGTGAGCCTCTGTGCCTGGCTTTTTTTTTTTTTTTTTTTTTAGACAGAGTCTCACTCTGTCGCCCTGGCTGGAGTGCAGTGGTGCGATTTCGGCTCACCGCAACCTCTACCTCCCGGGTTCAAGCGATTCTCAGCCTCCTGAGTAGCTGGGATTACAGGCGCCCACCACCAATCCCAGCTAATTTTTGTATTTTTAGTAGAGACAGGATTTTACCATGTTGGCCAGGCTGGTCTTGAACTCCTGACCTCAGGTGATCCGCCTGCCTCAGCCTCCCGAAGTGCTGGGATTACAGCCGTGAGCCACCGCGCCCGGCCCACCGCATTTTTCATAATAGCCAAAAGGCAGAAGCAACTCAAATGTTTATTAACTGATGAGTGGATAAACATTCGTTGGTTCATCCACACAGTGGAATGTTGTTCAGCCACGGAAAGGAATGAAGGGCTGACATGTCGTGTGACATGCACGAACCTTGAAAACATACTAAGTGAAAGGAACCAGACATCAAAGACCACGTATTATACGATTCCATTTGCAGGAATTTTCCAGAATAGGCAAATCCATAGAACAGGAAGGAGGTTCGTGTTTTTGAGGGACTGGGGGACGGTGGGTAGAGATGACGGCTAAAGAGAAAGGCGTTTCTTTTTCGATGACGAACGTGTTCTGGAATTAGATGGTGACGGTTGCACAACCTGTGAATATACTGAAAAACTCTGAATTGTACTTTAGATGGTACATCTTATGATATGTAAAGTATATCCAAATTAAGAAATTCAAAAGCAGGCCAAGTGAGGTGGCTCCTGCTTGTAATCCCAGAACTTTGGGAGATCGAAGTGGGAGGATCTTTTGGTTTTTTTTTTTTTTTTTTTTGAGATGGAGTCTCATTCTGTCGCCCAGGTTGGAGTGCAGTGGCACAGTCTTGGCTCACTGCCAAGCTCAAGGCAGGAGGATCTCTTGAGGTCAGGAGTGGGTTACCAGCCTGGCCATCTCTAGGAAACCCTAGCTCTACTAAATTACAAAAAAAAAAAATGAGCTGGCCGTGGTGGTGCCTGTAATCCCAGCTACTCAGGAGGCTGAGGCAGGAGAATAGCTTGAACTGGGGAGGTTGCAGTGAGCCGAGATCACACCACTGCCCTCCAGCCTGGGTGACAGAGCAAGACTCCACCTCACACACACACACACACACACACACACACACACACACAGTGCAAAAGCACATTTAAAAAGTGACACGTAAAGTTTCATATGGGAGAATCAGCTTAGTGACAAATTAATAATTATTGTTTGCTGCTCTGCCTTTGTGACTTTCCATTCGGGATGTATATTAGGGACCATGTGGGTCTGGCTACTGGGCCCTAAATCCCAAATAACCAGACAGTTGCTATGCTTTGAATGTATGAATTCCCCCAACATTTATATGTTGAAACCTAATGAATGCAATAGTATTAAATGGGACTTGAGGAGGTGATTAGGTCATGAAGGCAGAGTCCTCACAAATGGGGTTAACGTGCTTCTAAAAGAGGCTTGAGGGAGCCCCTTGCCCCTTTGCTGTGTGAGGACACAGCAAGAAGGCACCATCGGTGAAGCAGAGAGCAGACCCTCACTCCACACTGAGTCTTCTGGCACCCTGATCTTGGTCTTCCCAGGCTACAGAACTGTGAGCAATGCATTTGTGTTGTTTGTAAATTACCAGGTCTAAGGTATTCTGTTACAGCAGCCCAAATGGACCAAGACAACAGCTGATTTCTTTTTCTTTCTTTTTTTTGAGATGGAGTCTCGCTCTGTCACCAGGCTGGAGTGTAATGGTGCAATCTCGGCTCACTGCAAGCTCCGCCTCCCTGGTTCAAGCGATTCTCCTGCCTCAGCTTCCCGAGTACCTGGGATTACAGGCCCGTGCCACCACACCCAGCTAATTTTTTTTTTTTAATTTATTTTTTGTATTTTTAGTAGAGATGGGGTTTTACCATGTTGGCCAGGATGGTCTTGATCTCCTGACCTCGTGATCCGCCCACCTCGATCTCCCAAAGTGCTGGGATTATAGGTGTGAGCCACCGCGCCCAGCCTTCTTCTTTTTTTGGGACAGTGTCTCACTCTGTCACCCAGGCTAGAGTGCAGTGGTGCAATCACAGTTCACTGCAGCCTCGACCTCCCGGACTCAAGCAGGCCTCCCACTTCAGCCTCTCAAAATGCTGGGATTACAGGTGTGAGCCACTTTGCCTGGCTGACCATAGTTGATTCCTTTCACATGTAAAAGTCTGAGCTGGGATGATGGCTCTGTTTTGTCAAGTTGCCTGGGTCCAGGCTCATCCCACTGTGTGGCTACCTTCCTCGGGGGGTTTGCCTTCGCTCGTGGGGTAAGATAGTTCCCACTCAGTGGCAGGCAGCAGACAGGAGTAAAATGGATGGGAGGAGACATGTTTACTCCTACTCAGTCTCACGGACAGAAGTTAATTACATTGTCATACCCAGTTGCAAAGGATGCTGGTGTCCCACGCGGCCGTGTGAAAAGTCCACCAAACAGGCTTTGTGTGAGCAACAAGGCTGTTTATTTCACCTGGGTACAGGTGGGCTGAGTCCGAAAAAGGAGTCAGCAAAGGATGGTGGGATTGTCATTAGTTCTTGTAGGTTTGGGATAGGCGTACAAAGCACATTCTTCAGGGTGGGAAGAATATGACAAAGTACCTTCTCAAGGGCGGGGGAGAGTATTAGAAAGGGTGGGGCAGAATATATCGTATCAGTTAGGGTGGGGCAGGAACAAATTACGATGGTGGAATGTCATCAGTTAAGGCTATTTTCACTTCTTTTGTGGATCTTCAGTTGCTTCAGGCCATCTGGATGTCTACGTGCAGGTCACAGGGGATATGATGGCTCAGCTTGGGCTCAGAGGCCTGACATTCCTGTCTTCTTACATTAATAAGAAAAACAAAACAAAATAGTGGTGACGTGTTGGGGCAGCGAAAAGTTTTGGGGGTGGTATGGAGAGATAACGGGCGATGTTTCTCAGGGCTGCTTCGAGCGGGATTGGGGCGGTGTGGGAACCTAGAGTGGGAGAGATTCAACTGAAGAAAGATCTTGGGGTGCCAGGCGCGGTGGCTCAAGCCTGTAATCCCAGCACTTTGGGAGGCCGAGACGGGCGGATCACGAGGTCAGGAGATCGAGACCATCCTGGCTAACACGGTGAAACCCCGTCTCTACTAAAAACTACAAAAAACTAGCCAGGCGAGGTGGCGGGCGCCTGTAGTCCCAGCTACCTGGGAGGCTGAGGCAGGAGAATGGCGTAAACCTGGGAGGCGGAGCTTGCAGTGAGCTGAGATCCGGCCACTGCACTCCAGCCTGGGTGACAGAGCGAGACTCCGTCTCAAAAAAAAAAAAAAAAAGATCTTGGGGTAAGGGGTAATATTGTGGGGTTGTTAGAAGGAGCATTTGTCATATAGAATGATTGGTGATGGCCTGGATATGGTTTTGTATGAAATGAGAAACTAAACGGAAGACATGAGGTCTGAAGAAGAGAAGAAGAAAAATAGGTATTAAAGGAACTAAGAATTGGGAGGACCCAGGACATCCAATTAGAAAGTGTCTAAGCGGGTTCAGTGTAATTATTTGCTTGGTTGGTGAGTTTTTGGGCTCTATCCTTGAGTTTTTTTTATGTTGTCATACACCAGGCCTGATTGATTTAGGTAAAAACAACACTCTTCATTTAAAAATATACAGAGTCCTCTTTTTTTTAGCAGTGAGTAAGTCGAGACCTTGGTGATTTTGGAGGAAAGAGAAATGCAAGGCCAGCAGCTGTTTGTTAAAGGATTAGAAACGGCTAGGAGAGAGTGAGATTGATAGTGTGGCGGAGATAGCTGGGGAGAGGTAGAGGGTGGCATAAGAACGGGAATGAGAATAAAAGTGAGTATAAAAGTAAAGAACAGGACTTCATCAGGGTGAAAGTATTGGAGGGTATCTTGCACTGAAGACCTTGTGTCCACTTCAAGAGAGACTTAAGGGTGGCGATTTGAGGCAAAACCAGGAGCCACTAAATACCAAGACCCTGAGAAAGTGCTTGGGTGATTTGACTAATAATGGCTGGTCCGTTATCAGACCGTATAGAGGTGGGAAGGCCAAACCGAGGAATTATGTCTGACAGAAGGGAAGAACTGACCACAGTGGCCTTCTCAAACCCTGTGGGAAAGGCCTCTACCCATCCAGTGAAAGTGTCTACCCAGACCAAGAGGTATTTTAGTTTCCTGACTCGGGGCATGTGAGTAAAATCAATTTGCCAGTCCTGGGCAGGGGCAAATTCCTGAGCTTGATGTGTAGGGAAGGGAGGGGCCTGAACAATCCTGAGGGGTAGTAGAATAGCAGATGGAACACTGAGAAGTGATTTCCTTGAGGATAGATTTCCACTATGGAAAGGAAATGAGAGGTTCTAAGAGATGGGCTAGCAGCCTGTAACCTACATGGAAGAGGTTATGCAATGACAGCAGAATAGAATGGGCCTGTGAGGCTGGAAGGAGATATTTCCCTTGGTCTAAGAACCATTTGCCTTGTGTGGGGAGAGATTGACAGGTGGCAGTTTCAGTGGAAGAGTAGGTGGGAGTGACCAATGAGAAGGAGAAAAACTGGCCATGAGGGATAGAAGTTGGAACACTAGCTGCTTCTTTAGCTACCTTATCAGCATAGGTGTTGCCCTGAGCGACGGGATCTGATGCCTTTTGATGGCCCTGGCAGTGAATGACTCCAGCTTCCTCTGGAAGTAAAGCAGCCTTGAGAATGGTTTTCATTAAAGAGGCATTAATAATGGAGAACCCTTGTGTAGTGAGGAAACATTTCAGCCCATAAGACAGCATGGTGGTGAGGAGGGCATATTTACAGTCAGTATCAATATTGACACGTAGTCCTTTCGCAAGAGTGAGGGCCTGAGTTAAGGCGATGAGTTTGGCTTGCTGAGAGGTGGTGGAGTGGGGCAGAGAAGTAGTCTCAATGATAGATGTGGAAGATACTATAGCATAGCCTGCCTTTGCTGGTGAGTGGCGATTAGGCCTGGTGGAACTGCCATCAATAAACCAAGTGTGATCAGGGTGAGGAACAGGAAAGAAGGAAATATGGGGCCGGGCGCGGTGGCTCAAGCCTGTAATCCCAGCACTTTGGGAGGCCGAGACGGGCGGATCACGAGGTCAGGAGATCGAGACCCTCCTGGCTAACACGGTGAAACCCCGTCTCTACTAAAAATACAAAAAATTAGCCGGGCGAGGTGGTGGGCGCCTGTGGTCCCAGCCACTCGGGAGGCTGAGGCAGGAGAATGGCGTGAACCCAGGAGGCAGAGGTTGCGGTGAGCTGAGATCCGGCCACTGCACTCTAGCCTGGGCGACAGAGCAAGACTCCGTCTCAAAAAAAAAAAAAAAAAAGGAAATATGGGGAAATGGAGTGAATGTCAGGTGGATCAGAGAGATACAGTCATGAGGGTCGGGTGTGGTATCAGGAATAATGTGGGGGGCCGGATTGAAGTCCGGGCCAGGAACAATGGTAATTGTGGGAGACTCAACAAAGAGTGAGTACAGCTGAAGGAGCAAGGGAGCAGAAAGTAAATGTGTCAGGTATGAGGAAGAGACTCGATTTTGGAAGTTAGGAGAACTGTAGAGGGTGAGTTGAGCACAGTTTGTGATTTTGAGGGCCTCTAAAAGTATTAAAGCAGTGGCAGCCACTGCACACAGACATGAGGGCTAGGCTAAAACTGTAAGGTCAGGTTGTTTGGACAGAAAGGCTCCAGGGCACGGTCCCGGCTCTTGTGTAAAAATTCTGACAGCACAGCCCTGTACTTCGGCTGCGTGTGACGAAAAGGGTTGGGATGAGTTAGGGAGAGCTAGTGTGGGAGCAGTTTTAGGGCTGTTTTTTTGAGGAATGGAAAGGGGAGTGGGGAAAGGATTTAGGATTTATGGGGTCAGCTAGGTTTATCTAGAACAGAATAATGGGTTGTGGAGGGAGGAGGGAGGTATTGAGGATAGGAGAGTATATGGGTTTGGCACCATGGGGCAGATAGGCAAGACAATTTGGTTGAGCAGGCACAGATCCTGAACTAACCTGTACGGCTTGTCTGGTCTTTGGACGGGTAGGATAGGGGAGTTGTAAGGAGAATTTGTAGGCTTGAAGAGACCATGTTGTACAGGTGGGTGATAACAGGCTTTAACCTTTTTTTTTTTTTTTTTGAGACGGAGTCTCGCTCTGTCGCCCAGGCTGGAGTGCGGTGGCCGGATCTCAGCTCACTGCAAGCCTCGCCTCCCAGGTTTACGCCACTCTCCTGCCTCCGCCTCCCAAGTAGCTGGGACTACAGGCACCCGCCTCGTCGCCCGGCTAGTTTTTTGTATTCTTTAGTAGAGAAGGGGTTTCACCGTGTTAGCCAGGATGGTCTTGATCTCCTGACCCTGTGATCCGCCCGTCTCGGCCTCCCAAAGTGCTGGGATTACAGGCTTGAGCCACCGCGCCCGGCCTGGCTTTAACCTTTTTAAAGCATGCTGTGGGATGGGATATTGGTGTTGAGCGGGGTAAGTGTGATTAGGTTTTAATGGGCTGTAATGGGTGCATCATCTGTCACCAAGGAGGGAGTAGAGGTGTCCTGTACTTGTGGGTTAAGGTGGGGAGATACAAGGAGAGGATGTGAAGGAGGCTTTGAACTGGGGGAAAAGGTGGCAATGAGGCGTGGCTGTAGCCCAGGAATAGTCAGGGAAGCAGGTAATTTTTGGTTAAAATGTCTTGACCTAATAAAGGAGCTGGGCAGGTGGGAATAACTAAAAAGGAGTGCGTAAAAGGACATTGTCCAAGTTGGCACCAGAGTTGGGGAGTTTTCAGAGGTTTAGCAGCCTGGCCGTCAGTACCCACAACAGTTATGGAGGCAAGGGATACACGCCCTTGAAAAGAAGGTCATGTGGAGCGGGTAGCCTCCGTAGTGATCAAGAAGGGGACGGACTTACCCTCCACTGTTAAGAGCTGCCCAGAGTGTCTATGATGGTCCTGGAGGCTTCCAAGATGATCGGGCAGCGTCAGTCTTCAACTGCTAAGCCGAGAAGATCTGGGAAGGAGTCAGTCAGAAAGCCTGGGGCCAGAGTTCCAGGGACTTTGGGAGTAGCTGCTAGGCGGTTGGACAGTCCGATTTCCAGTGGGGTCCCGCACAGAGGGGACACGGCTTAGGAGGAATCCTGGGCTGCGGGCATTCCTTGACCCAGTGGCCAGATTTCTGGTACTTGAAGCAAGATCCTGATGGAGGAGGTCCTGTAAGAATGCCTGACCACTGCGGCTTAGGCATTTTGAAGTTCTTGTGTGCTGGAGATGTGGCTGGGGTTTCTCTCACAGCGGAGGCATAGAACTGCAACTCAGAAATATGTTGCTACTCAGCTGCCTCTACTCCACTGTTGTACACCTTGAAGGCAAGGTTAGTTAAGTCCTGTTGTGGGGTTTGAGGGCCGGAATGTAATTTTTAAAGCTTTATTTAAAGTCAGGAGCAGATTGGGTAATAAAATGCATATTGGGAATAAGACGGCCTTCTGACCCTTCAGGGTCTAGGGCTGTGAGGCATCTCAGGGTTGCTGTCAAATGAGCCATGAACTGGGCTAGGTTTTTATATTTGATGAAAAAGAGCCTAAACACTAACTCATTTGGGAGAGGTCGGATAACGAAAAAGGAGCATTAACCTTGACTATGCCTTTAGCTCCAGCCACCTCTTTAAGAGGAAATTGTTGGGCAGATGGGGGAGGGCAGGCCGCAGAACGAAACTGTAAGCTGGACCGGGTGTGGGCAGAGGAGGTGACAGAAGGATTATACGGTTGGGGAGCGGAGGCTGAGGAAGAATTGGAGCCTGATTCAGCCTGGCTGGGAGCAACCTGAGGAGGAGCAGTCTGGGGAGGAGGGGAGAGGTCAAATGGGTTGGTAGAAAAGGAAGATTGAAAAGACTCAGTGATGCTTGGGGTTGGGACTGAGGGGACAGACGGGAGGGAAAGAAGGAGGATTTGGGACAAGTCACATTGGGATCAGAGACTAGGGAGGGACCAATGAGTAAAAGAATGCCTGGACATCAGGCACCTCAGACCATTTGCCCATTTTATGACAAGAATTATCTAGATCTTGTAGGATGGAAAAATCGAAAGTGCCGTTTTCTGGCTGAGGTTTTATGTTTTTGAGGACACAGGCTAAGGGAGAAGGAGGAATGGAGGGTGGAAGGTTGCCCATAGTGAAGGAGGCAAGCCCAGAGAAAAGAGAGGGTAGAGACACGGAGAGAAGGTGGTGGGGGCGGGGTGCCTGCCCCCCAGGAAAGTGGAGAGTTCAAGAACAGCCTGGCCAACATGGTGAAACCCCATCTGTATAAAAAATGCAAAAATTAGCCAGGCGCGGTGGTGTGACCCTGTAGTCCCAGCGACTTGGGAGGCTGAGACAGGAGAATCACTTGAACCTGGGAGGCAGAGGTTGCAGTGAGCTGAGATCACACCACTGCACTCCAGCCTGGGTGACAGAGTGAGACTCCATTTCAAAAAAAAAAAAAAAAAAATGGCAGGTGCAGTGGCTCATGCCTATAATCCCAGCACTTTGGGAGGCCGAGGCGGGTGGATCATGAGGTCAGGAGTTCAAGACCATTCTGGCCAACATGGTGAAACCCCGTCTCTACTAAGAATACAAAAATTAGCCAGGCGTGGTGGCACACGCCTGTAATCCCAGAAGAATCGCTTGACCCCGGGAGGCGGAGCTTGCAGCGAGCCGAGATCGCGCCACAGCACTCCAGCCTGGGCGACAGAGCGAGACTCTGTCTCAATAAAAAAAAAAAAAAAAAAAAATTCCAGTTCTGCATTTGACAGTCCTGAGATTGAACCCTGTCTTGGCCAATTTCTAGCTCTGTGACTGGGGCTAGTCTCTTAGTCTCTGCCTCCTGGAGTTGACGAGATGATACCCAGAAAGTATCTGACAGGTACGTGATGGTGGCTGTGTACATCTTCATATGCCACTTGAGAACATCATCTTTTGCTCTTGTCTTTCTGTGGTAAAGGTTTTGTCTTCACTTTTGGGCCTGCCGTTTGCTCTCAGTGATAACGGTGGAATGCTGGTGCTTAACCTTGGAACTGCAGGCCCTCCTCACTGGTGTAAATAACCTCAGAAAGATAAGAAGAAAATGTTCCCACTTCTGTAACAGCAGAAAAATAGACATTAGTCTGCATCATAAAGATGGTTCAGATAAGGAGGGGAAGTTAGAACACCCACAAAAGTATAAAATGGACTCTTCTGTCCAGTGTGGAGAGAGGGGTAAGAGTATTAGAAGCCCATTCTGATTTCTGTTATTTTACTCTTTTTTAGTGGCGCCATTGCAATCCAGCCTGGGCGACGACAAGAGTGAAACTCCATCTCAAAAACAAAAACAACCAAAACATAAACACAAACATTCATCAGCAACATACACCCGGCCACAGACATGATTGCAAATACACACGACTATACATAAAGGCACAGAATACATATAGAACCAGAGCTACAGGATCATACCCTGAGACTGACTTCCTGTTTTCCTGGGGGAAGGAGGTTGGTGTGTAAGTATGTGGAAAGTGTGGGGTTCAGGGACCACACCTAAGAGCCACCGGAACTATCCCTTTCTATAGAAACAGGCTTCGTGGCCGGGCGCAGTGGCTCAAGCCTGTAATCCCAGCACTTTGGGAGGCCGAGACGGGCGGATCACGAGGTCAGGAGATCGAGACCATCCTGGCTAACATGGTGAAACCCCGTCTCTACTAAAAAACACAAAAAACTAGCCGGACGAGGTGGCGGGCACCTGTAGTCCCAGCTACTCGGGAGGCTGAGGCAGGAGAATGGCGTGAACCCAGGAGGCAGAGCTTGCAGTGAGCCGAGATAGTGCCACTGCACTCCAGCCTGGGCAACAGAGTGAGATTCCGTCTCAAAAAAAAAAAAAAAAAGAAACAGGCTTCGTGGTGCATGAAGACCCCATCATGGGGTTCCACCTATTAAAGAACATCTGCTGGGCACGGTGGCTCACGCCTGTAATCCCCAGCACTTTGGGAAGCCGAGGCAGGAGGATCACTTGAGGTCAGGAGTTCGAGACCAGCCTGGCCAACATGGTGAAACCCCGTCTCTACTGAAAATACAAAAATCAGCCGGGCGTGGTGGAGCATGCCTGTAATCCTACCTATTCGGGAGGCTGAGGCAGGAGAATCACTTGAACCCGGGAGGTAGAGGTTGTAGTGAGCCGAGATCATGTCACTGCACTCCAGCCTGGGCGGCAGAGTGAGACTGTCTCAAAAATCAAACCAAACCAAACCAAACCAAACCAAACCAAACATCAGTGATGCAATGGTGTTTGGGTTTGCACCAATGACATGTTCAGGCTTGCCCTGCACAACTTCAGCTGACCTCCTCTCCACCGGGCCCTCGCGCTGCCTCCTCCTCCCTCCTCTTTCCAGAACTATTCCACTGCTCCAGATATGATGCACAAATGAGCAGGGCCGCGGCGGGAGAGGGCACAGTGAGCTGCTGCCACCGAGGTGTTGTGTGTGATGTCTGGACACTAGACTAGCTGCATCTGATGGGAGAAGTTTGGGTTGTACCAGCGCATGCCTTGGAAAGACTTAATGCAAAAGGTTGTCCTTTTTTCAGAAGAACAAATCTGGCCAGGCGCAGTTGCTCACGCCTGTAATCCCAGCACTTTGGGAGGCCAAGGCAGTCGGTTCACGAGGTCAGGAGTTCGAGACCATCTTGGCCAACATGGTGAAGCCCCGTCTCTACTAAAAATACATAAAAGTTAGCCGGGTGTGGTGGAGCACGCCTATAATACCAGCTACTTGGGAGGCTGAGGCAGGAGACTCCCTTGAACTCAGGAGGTGGAGCTTGCAGTGAGCCGACATC
>NC_045454.1:1582433-1603505 GCF_002776525.5 Piliocolobus tephrosceles | reverse complement strand
CTTGAACCCGGGAGGTAGAGGTTGTAGTGAGCCGAGATCATGTCACTGCACTCCAGCCTGGGCGGCAGAGTGAGACTGTCTCAAAAATCAAACCAAACCAAACCAAACCAAACCAAACCAAACATCAGTGATGCAATGGTGTTTGGGTTTGCACCAATGACATGTTCAGGCTTGCCCTGCACAACTTCAGCTGACCTCCTCTCCACCGGGCCCTCGCGCTGCCTCCTCCTCCCTCCTCTTTCCAGAACTATTCCACTGCTCCAGATATGATGCACAAATGAGCAGGGCCGCGGCGGGAGAGGGCACAGTGAGCTGCTGCCACCGAGGTGTTGTGTGTGATGTCTGGACACTAGACTAGCTGCATCTGATGGGAGAAGTTTGGGTTGTACCAGCGCATGCCTTGGAAAGACTTAATGCAAAAGGTTGTCCTTTTTTCAGAAGAACAAATCTGGCCAGGCGCAGTTGCTCACGCCTGTAATCCCAGCACTTTGGGAGGCCGAGGCAGTCGGTTCACGAGGTCAGGAGTTCGAGACCATCTTGGCCAACATGGTGAAGCCCCGTCTCTACTAAAAATACATAAAAGTTAGCCGGGTGTGGTGGAGCACACCTATAATACCAGCTACTTGGGAGGCTGAGGCAGGAGACTCCCTTGAACTCAGGAGGTGGAGCTTGCAGTGAGCCGACATCGCACCACTGCACTCCAGCCTGGGCGACAGAGCAAGACTCTGTCCCAAAAAAGAAAAGAAAAGAAAAAAAAATCTGACAAGTTGCTCTAGTAACCCAAAGAAAGTGGAGAAAGCAGCTGCCTCACCACCCAGACACTGAGTTGTTCGAATATTTCAATGCCTCATGATACAATAAAACCACAAAAATTTTCATAACAACAACCAAAAAAAAAAAAAAAAAAAAAAGAAAGAGAGAAAGAAACGGGCCTCGTGGGATGCAGTTTACTTCTCCGCGCAAACCCAAGGACTTCAGAGTGGGTGGGAAACTCCCACAGCGCTTGGGAAACAGTTTGTAGCCTCTGTCTGGATTTTGGCCCAATTCTGTGTGATTTTGGTGGGTCTCTTCCTGTCTCAAAGCGCCAGCCACCTTCCCAATTTGGAGTTAGGCGCGGGATCCGTAAGGTGAAGATTAAGGTGTGATCATCGCTTGGGCCCGATATAAGGTGATTCGCCCCGCACCTGCTGGAACTCCTCGCCCGGGACCACCAATCCCAGCATGCCTTGAGAGCGCGCCGGGGCCTGGACGGGTCCCGGGAGGTCCGGGTGGGCGCAGGAGAAACGCGGACCAGTGAAGGTTCTGGGAGCCCTGTCCCTGTTGGGTTCCTTTCCTCCGTGTGGTTCAGGGATTACCATTAGGGACTGTGGACTTCTGCCCGGAGCCCGAGATGCCTTCCACCCGCTGTGCTTTTAGGGGTGTGGCCCTGTGGGCTACATTTCCCAGCGTGCCCTAGGATCGTGGTCCTGAGCTTTGCCCCGCAAGTTTCATTTCCCAGCATGCCCTGGGAGGTCACCCAGGGAAGCTTGGAAATGGACTTTCACGGCTTCTGGGTTGTGGACTCAGTTTCCCATGGTGCCCTGGTGAATCCATTCATTCATTCATTCCAAAAATATTTGCGATCACGTACTCTCAGGTTCTGTTCTACGAACCGAGGATAAGTAGTGCACAGAAGACAAAAGTCCCTGCCCTCTTGGAGCTTATTTCGAGTTAAGGGGTCAGGAAAAAACCCAAAATAAATAAAAACCCAGCCGGGCGTGGAGGCTCAGGCCCGACATCCCAGCAGGATTACAGGCCGAGGCGGGCGGATCACGAGGTCAAGAGATCGAGACCATCCTGGCCAACATGATGAAATTCCGTCTTTACTAAAAATATAAAAATTAGCAGGGCGTGGTGGCGGGCGCCTGTAATCTCAGCTACACTGGGTGCTGAGGCAGGAGAATTGCTTGAACCTGGGAAGCGGAGGTTGCAGTGAGTGGATATCGCGCCACTGAACTCCAGAGTGGAGACAGAGCGAGACTCCGTCTCAAAACAAACAAAACAAAATAAAACAATAACAAAACAACCCTGCCTCTCCCCGCACTCCCTCCCACGCGGCTGTCCAGTCGATTTCCTAACCGCCCCGGGGCAGCCTGCTCTTCGTCCCCTTTACCCGGTACTCTACGCTTCCTAGTATGCCGTGGGGCACCCCTCCGGTCTGTAGACTCCATTTCCCAGCATTCCCCGGAGGAGGCCCTCATCCGGTGATTTCCACTGGGCACCTCGGAGCTGCGGACTTCCCAGTGTGCATCGGGGCACAGCGACTCCTGAAAGTGGCCAAGGGAGACTTCCGCTTATGGACTCCATTTCCCGGCGCTCCCCGCGACCTGCCCAGCACACCCTGGGGCAGCGCCGTGACGTCAGCGCGCCGGGCGGGGGCCGGGAGATCCCTGGGGCGGTGGGGGGCCAGCAGCAGTTCCCGGCGGCCCCCGGGGCGGGCGGGCGGCGGCGGCAGTTGGGGCTAGGCGCTCGCTCGCTCGCTCGCTGGGCGGGCGGGCGGTGCGATGTCCGGAGAGGATGGCCCGGCGGCTGGCCCGGGAGCGGCGGCGGCGGCTGCCCGGGAGCGGCGACGGGAGCAGCTGCGGCAGTGGGGGGCGCGGGCGGGCGCCGAGCCTGGCCCCGGAGAGCGCCGCGCCCGCACCGTCCGCTTCGAGCGCGCCGCCGAGTTCCTGGCGGCCTGTGCGGGCGGCGACCTGGACGAAGCGCGTCTGATGCTGTGCGCCGCCGACCCTGGCCCCGGCGCCGAGCTCGACCCCGCCGCGCCGCCGCCCGCCCGCGCCGTGCTAGACTCCACCAACGCCGACGGCATCAGCGCCCTGCACCAGGTCAGCGCCCCCTCCGGCGTCTCCCGGGGCCAGGCCCACCCTCCGCGGCGCCACCTGGGGCATCCTCCTTCCCGGGTTCCGAGCCGCCGTTGCCAGTCTCGATCCGCCCCGTCGTTCCTAGCCCTGGGCATTGCCACCCTATGCTGACACCCCTTCCCAGCCCCCCTTACCATCCCTCTTTGACCACCCCGCTTCCGAATTGGGGCTGCTTCAACTGGCCCTGGGCTTTGCCAGTCTGTGCTTACCACCCTGCCCCAGGCCTCCTTACCAGTCCCCTTCGACCTACCCTCTTCCGCATTGGAGTCGCTTTAACTGGCCCTGGCTTTGCCAGCCTGTGCTGTCCCCTGCAGTCCCCCGACCATCCCTCCCTCGACTTAACCCTCTTCCGATGTTGAGCCTCTGTAGCCGGCCCTGGACTTTGTCTCCCTCCCTGCCCTGCCCTCTCCTGAACCTGAGGCAGCTCTCATAGCTCACTCTGGTCTATCTCCCTGGCCCTGGCCATTGTCACTTTGCGCTGCCCTCCTCTCGCCTCGAGTGCCCTTGCTGTGCCGCTTCTACTCTGCCCTCTAATGCGGCCGTTTCTCTCCTGAGTCCGGACCACTTTGAGCTCTACTGGCTTCTGCGCCGCCTCTGGCCCGCCGTTTCCCCTTTCCAGGCAGATCCTGCTTTCACAGACCTGCATTCTCTCCCCTGAACCTGTGCCGCTTTCTGCCTGCAGCTCGTGGCCTGGGCCACCTCTATGGCTAGGTCCAGATCCTTCCCCACCACCTCCTTCAGGTTCCATCTTCCTCCAATCCGTCTTCCCCTTGCTCTGTGCTGTGCGTTGCTGCCCAAGGATGCTGTTTTCAGAGCACTTCCTTCTCGGCGCTGCACCACGTGGTGTCCTCGGAGCGGATCCTGCCCTTGTCTGGGTCCTCTCCGGGCACCTCTCCTCCCTACCCCAACCCCCATGCCGTCTTCACTCGCTGGGTTCCCTTTTCCTTCTCCTTCTGGGGCCTGTGCCATTTCTCGTTTCTGAGGATGGTCTTTTCCGTGGGACGTCTCTCCCTTGCGTCCCCACCTCCCCTTCTTGTAGGCCTGCATCATCACCGTTCCTCTGGACAAGCCCGAAGTCCCTGTCTCCCTGGCTTTAGCCACCTCTCCATCCTCTTGCTTTCTTTGCCTGGACCCCCCTCCTCCTGTGGATTTGGGTCACCTCTCACTTCTTTAATTCGGGCAGCTCTCATATCCCCTTTACCTCTAGTCTGTGCTCACTCTTCCAGTCCCCTGTCATGGCATCTTCCAGGGGTCCCAGAGCTCGGCTAGTCCTCTTCCTCCAAGCTGGGCCCCCAGGTCCACTTCAGGACGGGATCCTGTGTCCCAGAGCCGGGACCACCTTGTATTCCCAGGGCCGATTAATCTGGTTCTGGGTACTTTTATCTATCCCCTCCACCCCACAGTGGGGCCACTAGGGACAGGATTGGTGACAGAAAAGCCCCATCCTTAGGCCTCCTCCCTCCTGGTCTCCAGATATTGGGTCTAACCCCCACCTCCTTTTAAGCAGATTCCTTATCTGGTGACACACCCCCATTTCCCGGAGCCACCTCTGCCTCCTTGCCAGAACCCCTAGGGTGTGCTTACTGATGGAGCCAGAGAGGACCCTGGGAGGGAGAGCTTGGCGGGCGGTGGGAGGGAAGGGGATGCGTGACCTGCCGGTTCTCAGTGGCCGCCCTGCGCTGCCCTCTCCCGGAGCCTGAGCGGCTCTGGCGCGGCCGTCTGGTGCATTTCACTGATCCGGGTGCTGCTGCTTCCTTACACTTCCCAAGAGGAGAAGCAGTTTGGAAAAACAAAATCAGAATAAGTTGGTCCTGAGTTCTAATTTTGGGTCTTCACCTTTCTACCCCCGAATTTGTGTTGTTCCTCTGTGCATCAGTTTTCGCTGTGAGATGAGGCCGGTAGCCAGCCCCGCCCTGGCCGGGCTGTGGTGAGGAGGGTGTGTCCGTGTCGTTTGTGAGAATGGTTTGTCCTAGGTGTTCACCAGGTCGTGGCTGCCTCTACCCCCTTTCTCTTTCTCCATCCTTCTTTCCTTCAAGAGGCCCCAGTGCTATCTGGGACATATTCCTCCGCCCAGAGCGGGGTCCCTCTTCCCCAAGGCCCTGCTCTGGGCCTCTGGGTTTGTGTCCTTGGCAAGCCCAGGAGAGGCGCTCAGGCTTCCCTGCCCCCTTCCTCGTCCACCGTCCCATGCCCGTGGCTCTCCTGCACTTTCCCTACAGGGGTTCCTGGCTCTGCTCTTCAGACTGAGCCCCCTTCCCTGCATCCCCCAGAGGCCCCAGGTCACCTAGTTGGCCTGGACCCAGCGAGAGGTCGCCCCAGCCCAGTCCACCAGGCTGGCTTTCAGGTGGATTCCCCTCCCGCTGTGGGGTGACTGCTTGGCAAACTCACTCTTGGGGTATCCCAGGAGGCCTGGAGTATTGGGGTGGGCTGGGGTCAGAGAAGAGGGGATTCCCTTCTCAGGTTACGTGGTCAGCAAGCGAGGGAGCTGGGTTTGGGTCCGGTCTGGGTGGGGGGTGACCAGCTTATGCCGTTTGCCCAGAACAGCCTGGTTTTAGCGCTGAAACCCTAAGTCCTATGAAAACAAGGACGGGGTCACCGTCTCTGGGTGACTCTTGAGTCCCAGCCAGTTTCTCCACCTGGGGCTGTGTTTCTCCTGCATCCTTCTTGAGGCAAGTCCCCAAGCATCAGCCCCCTGCTATGGCAGTTTCCGAGTTCTTAGGGTACCCCACGTGGGTTTATCAGCCACTTGGTGAGGCTGGTACACTCCCCCCATTCCTGCCCCCCCGACTGCCTTAGTGGCTAGGGGGTTGGGGGCTAGAGTAGGAGGGGCTGGGAGCCAGGATTCTTAGGGCTGAACAGAGAAGAACTGGGGGCCTGGGCTCCTGGGTCTGAGGGAGGAGGGGCTGGGGGCCTGGACTCCTGGGTCTGAAGGAGGAGGGCTAGGGCCTGGACTCCTGGGTCTGAGGGAGGAGGGGCTGGAGCTTGGACTCCTGGGTCTGAGGGAGGAGGGCTAGGGCCTGGACTCTTGGGTCTAAGGGAGCAGGGGCTAGAGCCGGGGCTCCTGGGTTTGAGGGAGGAGGGGCTGGGCCTGGACTCCTGGGACTGAGGGAGGGGGTGCTGGGGCCTGGGCTTCTGGGTTTGAGGGAGGAGGGGCTGGGAGTCTGGACTCCTGGGTCTGAGGGAGGAGGGGCTGGGGGTCCGGACTCCTGGGTCTGAGGGAGGAGGGGCTGGGCCTGGACTCCTGGGTCTGAATGGGGAGAGGCTGGGGGCCTGGGCTCTTGCATCTGAGGACGGAAAGGCCGGGGCCTGGCCTCCTGGGTTGAGTGGGGAGGGGCTGGGCCTGGCCTCCTGGGTTAAATGGGGAGAGGCTGGGCCTGGACCTCGGAGTCCCTGGTGCCCAGGCCTCGGGCGTCTTTCACAGGGATGCCTGTACTGGGCAGGCCCTTGAAAGGGAAAGGCCCACGGCTCTCCTTGCCCCTCCCCCATTGCCATGACAACTGGATGGAAATAAACGAGTCGAGTTCATCCCGTTCCCAGGGCACGTGCGGCCCCCTTCACAGCCCGAGTTTCCATGACCTCATGCTCTTGGCCCTCGTAACTCCCTCCCCGCTTCTCCAGATGGGCAGCTTTGGAGAGGTGAGGGACTTAGGGGGTAATTTATCCCGTGGATCTAGGAGTTTAGCTTCACTCCTCCCTCAGCTCCAGTTCAGGTCCCAGGGCCCATCCAGTGTCCACAAGGCCTGGGGCAGGTTTCTCCCCCAACCCCCTGGACTTCGGCTTTTGTCCCCCGAAGTTTTGGACTCCTAAGGGAAGAATGAGAAACGTTGGCCCGTGTAAGTCCCTGGCTGCAGTGCCCCGTGCAGAGGAGGCCTCAGTGAACTGGAGTGTGACAGCCTGGGGCCCGGGCACACAGGTGTGCAGCTGTGTCACCCATCTGGGAGTCCTGCCCAGGCCCCTGAGTCTGTCCCAGCACAGGGCGGCCTTCCCCCACCCTGCACAGCCCTGGGCCCGCGGCTTCGCTCCTGCACAGTGTCTGCTGGGGTGGTTTCCAGGCTCGACCCTTGGGAGGACCTGGCTGAGTTTAAGGCAAGAGGGGCTGGGGGCCAGGACTCCTGGCTCTGAAGGAGGAGGCTGGAACCACTTCCCTAGTCGGAGCGCTGGAAGTGCCACCTGCGGGTGGTGAGGGGGGTTTGCTGTGTCTAACAAGTACCATGTGGGGTTCCCGCACCCGGATGAGAAGCCCCGTCCCTTCCCCGTTCACTTCCTGTTTGCAGGTAGCCAGGAGTCCTTTTGTGGTTTCCACTGAGCACTGAAGGCTTGGCTGACCTGACCATTGGTCAATCAGGGGTATCTTAAACAGCTGGAGGCCAGAGGCTGTTGGGGTCGTTTTCCCCACTGTCCTAGCACCGCGTCCCTGGATCTGTTTTCGTGGCTGCCTCTGGAGTCCTGCCTTGCTGGGACACCGTGGCTGGGGGAGGTGCGGCTGACGGCTGTTTCCCACCCCCAGGCCTGCATTGATGAGAACCTGGAGGTGGTGCGCTTCTTGGTAGAGCAAGGCGCCACCGTGAACCAGGCGGACAACGAGGGCTGGACGCCCCTGCACGTGGCCGCCTCCTGCGGCTACCTAGACATCGCCAGGTGAGGCAAGGGAGGGCTGGGCAGGACCTGGTCGCGGTGGGGGCCTGGACCCTCAGCCCTGACCAACCCCCACCCCCCAGGTACCTCCTGAGCCACGGGGCCAACATCGCCGCCGTCAACAGTGACGGGGACCTGCCCCTGGACCTGGCCGAGTCGGACCCTATGGAGGGGCTGCTGAAGGCGGAGATCGCCCGCCGAGGTGGGCTCTGGTGTGCTGTGTGTGGGGTGGGGGACACCTCACCTATGGTCTCCAGGCTGAGAGCTTTAGAGGCGGCCTGGGCACCGAGGCTGACCCTGCTTGCTAGGATTGTTTTTCTGTGTGCCTCAGTTTCCTCACCTGTGAAATGGGGGCATGGAGGCCTGCCTCCAGGATTGCTTGGAGCCCAGCAGAGGCACAGGATAAGAACTCAAACCCCTACCAACTGGGATTGTGATTTCACTCCTTGAGTAGCTGAGGAGATGGAAATGGCAGGGCGGGGTGGGTGGGCGGAGGGACTCACCCAGGAGTGCATCAGGTAGGATTGCTGGAACCCCACCACAGGTCTTTCTGGGAGGGGATGTGTTTACTCGGGGGGAGTAGGGGCATGCTTGGGTTGCCAGGGACTGGTCTCCCTGTCCTCTGAGACTCATGGTACCCCAGGAGCCTTCATATGGGGTCCAGGAGTCCCTGAAACTGTGTCTGGCCAGGTTCATTTTTCTAGAGAAGGGCTGTTGCTTCTAGCAGGTGTGTGATGGCCACACAGGATCCCTGGGTCCCCAGTGTGGCTTCGAAAGTCCTGGGCTCACCTTCCCGCTCTGCCTGTGACTGGCGACTCCAGGCGTGTCCCTGCAGCTCGCTTCCCTGATTTCCTAAAACAGGACCACCGGCACCGCCGCATGGGGTGGTTGTCAGGGTCTGGCTGGGTTTGGGTGGAAGGGTGTGCGCGTGGTTCCCTGCAGGTTCCGGGGGACCGTGTGGAAGGAAAGGAAGCCTGACGAGGAAACGAGATACCGGCAGCCTCCCAGACTTCTGACGCGGCTGTCCTTACAGGGCCGCTGGCCAGGCTGAAAAAGGATGGGATTCGCGGGGGTTTAGGGGGCCACAAGAGTCACACAGGAGGAGTAGCTAGTGAGACACGTGGCGGCGGAGATCTGAGGTTCGGGAGCCCTTCTTTGGTTGAAATGGGGAGTGGGTCAAATCAGCCCTGGACCTGGATTCTTTCTCCTCCCTCCCCCCAACTTTTTACTTTGGGAAAGCTTGAAATTTACAGAAAAGTTGGGACAATAGCATGTGACTACCCATATGACTTTCACTAAGTGTCACCAGTGTGTGTGTGTGTGTGTGTGTTTTAGACAGCTTTTTGAGATGTAATTCACATACCCTACAATTCACCCGAAGTGCACACTTCAGTGCTTTTTAGTATATTCACAGGCTTGGGCATTCATGACCACATTGATTATAGAACATTTTCATCATCGCCCAACAAAACCCTGCAACCCCTTAGCCATCACCCCCAACCATGCACCCCGCCCTCATGCAGCCCTGTCTGCCTTCTGTCTCTGTAGATGTGCTGTTTTGTACGCGTCACATAGAGGGAATCATACAGTATAGAATCATGAGTTTTTAACTTTTTGATACATTTGTGTTCCCTCTCTCTGTCCCTCCCTTGCGATCTCTTCCCAGGTAAAGACATAAGCACATTTTTTCCTGTGCTTCCTCCTCCTCTTTTTTCCCTCCAAATCTCCCTTCCTTTCTTCCTTCCCATCCCTGCCTTTCCATTCCTGAGCGTTTTTTTTTTTTTTTTTTTTGAAATGGAGTTTCACTTTTTGCCCAGGCTGGAGTGCAATGGCATGATGGCATGATGTCGGCTCACTGCAACCTCTGTCCCCCGGGTTCAAGCGATTCTCCTGCCTCAGCTTCTGGGTGGCTGAGATTACAGGCATGTGCCACCACGCCCAGCTAATTTTGCATTTTTAGTAGAGATGAGGTTTCACCATGTTGACCAGACTGGTCTGGAACTCCTGACCTCAGGCGATCTGCCGGCCTCAGCCTCCCAAAGTGCTGGGATTACAGGCGTGAGCCCGGCCATTTTGAGACTGTGTTGCAGACATTGTAAATCTTCCCCTGATGCACAGCAGGTATCTCCTGCCACAAGGAAAACCTCCTGCAGAACCACAGTAGGGATGCAACACTTTGCCCCCTGCGTTGACCTTGATGCGACACTGTTACACGCTGTGTTAACTTCGATGCTACACTGTTACCCGCTGCACTAACCTTGATGCCACACTGTTGCCTGTGTTTCTCCTCAGATCCTTTGTCGCCTCTCCCGCTCTGGTTCAGGGCCCAGCTAGGGATCCAGATCTGGGTGATTTAGGCTCCCTCTGTCTGGATCAGTCCTCCTCCTCCCTCGGACCTCAGGGAGGCCGGGAAAGGCCTCCAGGGGGTCCGTGAACTTTCTGACATTGTATTTTCCTGCAGAAATTGCTCATAACTTGCATCAGCTTCTCAGAGGGGGCCATGCTTTTTCCCTCCCATGGGGTGAGGAGAAGCCTGGAAGGGATACATTGGTGGGGGATATTGGCTTGTAGGATCAGCCGGGAGCGAAGGCCACTGGTGCCACGGGAAAGACCCTGAGCTGCGCTTCTCAGGGTGGGGCTCTGCTGCCCCACATCACAAAGCCTCTGCCTATGACACCTCGTGACACCCAGCTCCACACAGGAGCCTCAGGGGCTTCAGTGCGCAGGACCTGGGTCACAGGCTGCACCCCAGCTCTAAGGAGGGCGGAGGCTTTTGCGCCCCCTGCAGGACGTGCCGACATGATGCAGAATTCCCCGAGGTGCTGGCGTCCAGACTGGTGCTGGCCATAGTGTGGCTCTGGCAGCCACTCGCAGGCAGGGCTGGGAGAGCAGACAGACCCGCCACAGGTGCGGCCCCCCTCCGCTTTTCCCTGGCTTACTTGCTGTTTTCCTCTCTCTGGGTCTGGGGTTCAGTGAGAGCACGTGATCTGCTCAGCCAGTCAGCCCGTGGCCTGGAACTACCGTTCCCTTCAGCACCACGAAGGCCTCTGGCCCAATGGACTCGGGCTGAATCGGGCATGAGTCTTAGCAAGAACCAAAACCCTACCACCTGGCTCAGGCCAGAAAAGGCCATTCAAGGCCTGGAGCAGCGGTTCAGACCTGTAATCCCAGCACTTTGGGAGGCCAAGACAGGAGGATCTCTTGAGCCCAGGAGTTTGAGACCAGCCTGGGAAACCTAGTGAGAACTCATCTCTGTAAAACAAAACACATTAGCCAGGCGTGGGAATGCGCTTGTGCTCCCAGCTACTCAGTAGGCTGAGATGAGAAGACTGCTTGAACCTGGGAGGTGGAAGATGCAGTGAACCACTGCCACTCCAGCCTGGGGGACAGGCGAGACCCTGTCTCAACTAAAATAAAACAAAAAAGGCACGTTATGTACCCATGTTCATAGCATTGTTCACAATAGCCCAGAGGTAGGAGCAACCTAGCGCCCATCATTGAATGAACGGAAAATCAACATGCGGTCCATCCATGCAGTGGGATATGATTCAGTCTCAATCCCAACACTTCGGGAGGCTGAGGCGGGCGGATCACCTGAGGTCGGGAGTTCGAGACCAACCTGACCAACATGGGGAAACCCTGTCTCTACTAAAAATAGAAAATTAGCTGGGCATAGTAGCACATCCCTGTAATCTCAGCTACTCAGGAGGCTGAGGCAGGAGAATCGCTTGAACCCAGGAGGTGGAGATTGCAGTAAGCCAAGATTGCGCCACTGTGCTCTAGCCTAGGCAACAAGAGGAAACTGTCTCAAAAAACAAAAACAAAAAAACACGATGTAGATGAATCTTGAGGACGTTATGCTAAGTGAAAAGTGAAAATAAGCCAGTCACAGAAGGACAATTACTGTATGATTCCACATCTGTGAGGTATTCAGAATAGTCAAAATAATAGAGACAGGCAGTAGAATGACTGTAGCCTGGAACTGGGAGGAGTGGGGAGAATAGGGAGTAGTTTAGTGGGTACACATTTTTTTTAAAATGATTTTTGTATTTTTTGTAGAGATGGGGTTTCACCACATTGCCCAGGCTGGTCTGCAACTCTTGAGCTCAAGTGATCCACCCACCTTGGCCTTCCAAAGTGCTGGGATTACAGGTGTTAGCCATTGTCCCTGACCTAGGGAACATGATTTTAATTTTGCAAGATGAAAAAATTCTGGAGATTGGTTGCACAACAACCAATTGTGACTACTTCATGCCCCTGAACTGGGGTTAAGATGGTAAATTTTAGGCCGGGCGCAGTGGCTCACACCTGTAATCCCAGCACTTTGGGAGGCCGAGGCGGGCGGATCACCTGAGCTCAGGAGTTTGAGACCAGCCTGGCCAACATGGTGAAACCCTGTCTCTACTAAAAATACAAAAGTTAGCCGGGCATAGTGGTGTGCACCTGTAGTCCCAGCTACTTGGGAGGCTGAGGCAGGAAAATCGCTTGAACCCGGGAGGTGGAGGTTGCAGTGAGCTGAGATCCCGCCACTGCACTCCAGCCTGGGCAACAGAGCAAGACTCCACGTCTCAAAAATAAATAAATAAATAAAATAAAAATAACTAGCCGGGCGTAGTGGCATGTGCCTGTAGTTCTAGCTACTTGGGAGGCTAAAGTGGTAGGATGTCTTGAACCCAGCAGATCGAGGCTGCAGTGAGCTGTGATTACGCCACTGCACTCCACCCTGGGTGACAGAGTGAAGCCCTGACTGTTTAAAAAAAAAATGTTTGGGCCGGGCGCGGTGGCTCAAGCCTGTAATCCCAGCACTTTGGGAGGCCGAGACGGGTGGATCACGAGGTCAGGAGATCAAGACCATCCTGGCTATCACAGTGAAACCCCGTCTCTACTAAAAATACAAAAAACTAGCCGGGCGAGGTGGCGGGCGCCTGTAGTCCCAGCTACTTGGGAGGCTGAGGCAGGAGAATGGCGTAAACCCGGGAGGCGGAGCTTGCAGTGAGCTGAGATCCGGCCACTGCACTCCAGCCTGGGCGACAGAGCAAGACTCCGTCTCAACAACAACAACAACAAAAAATGTTTGGCCAGACACGGTGGCTCACGCTATGATCCCAGCACTTCGGGAGGCCGAGGTTGGAGAATGGTTGAGCCCAGGAGATTGAGACCAGCCTGGGCAACATGTTGAGACTCCATCTCTATTTATTCTTTGAAAAAAAAAAAAAAGAGGGCTTTGAAAAAGAGAAAAGACTGGGTGCAGGGGCTCACGCCTGTAATCCTAGCACTTTGGGAGACTGAGGCAGGTGGATCACCTGAGGTCAGGAGTTTGAGACCAGCCTGACTGACATGATGAAACCCTGTTTCTGCTAGAAATACAAAAATTAGCTGGACATGGTGGCAGGCGCCTGTAATCCCAGCTACTTGGGAAGCTGAGACAGGAGAATCACTTAAACTCAATAGGCAGAGGTTGCAGTGAGACCCTGTCTCCAAAAAAAAGAGTTTATAGCATGCAAAAGAATAAGTATCCTCAGAGGCTGTCAGTAGATATGATTTCAGCCTCAACAAGGGTACCTGTTTTGATCCAAAATCAACTTATATTTAATTTTAGGTCATTACTTGCTTTTTACGTCTATAATACAGTACAACAATTGGATTACATGAAATTGACTAGCTGGGAAGCATGCTTTTCCCAGATTGCTGTAGGTGGTCGCATGTTTGCAAACGGGTGGAACACCTGGGTAGGAAAGGAGCTGTTGCACTAATGGCACAAGTTCTTCATTTAGTGGCTTTTTGCTTGGTTTATTCTCCTCATGAGAAAAGTGGTAATGGTGATCAAATGTATGAAGAGGCTGGATTAAGATTATATTGGGGGGCGGCACAACAGCTGATGCCTGTAATCCCAACACTTTGGGAGACCAAGGCGGGCAGATCACCTGAGGTCAGGAGTTCGAGACCAGCCTGCCCAATGTGTTGAAACCTCGTCTCTTCTAAAAATACCAAAATTAGCTCAGCACGGTGATTTATGCCTGTAATCCCAGTTACTTGGGAGGCTGAGGCAGGAGGATCTCTTGAATCTCGGAGGCGGAAGTTGCAGTGAGATTGTGCCACTGCACTCCAGCCTGAGTGACAGAGTAAGACTCTGGCTCCAAAAAAAAAAAAAAAAAAAAAAATTATATTGGGAGTGACAGGAAAAGTTAGATGTAATTGAGCACTGGATTTGCTCAATAAACTTCAGGTTTTTATATATATATGTTATGTATATAGGAAATATATGTATAGTGTGTATATATATAGGAGATTGTGTGTGTGTGTGTGTGTATATATATATATTTTTTTAGAGTCTTGCTGTGTCGCCCAGGCTGGAGTGCAGTAGCGTGATCTTGGCTCACTGCAACCTCCGACTCCTGGGTTCAGGCGATTCTCCTGCCTCAGCCTCCCAAGTAGCTGGGACTACAGGCGCCCGCCACCACACCCGGCTACGTTTTTTTTTTTTTTTTTTTTTGTAATTTTAGTAGAGATGGGGTTTCACTATGTTGGCCAGGCTGGTCTTGAAGTCCTGAGCTCGTGATCCACCTGCCTCGGCCTCTTAAAGTTGCTGGGATGACAGGTGTGAGCCACTGCACCCGGCCATGGTTTTATATTAAAAATAATAAAAGTAAGGTGAATTTCTGGTTGAAATGGGGAAAGGCCTGTGAACTCGATTTTCCCAGTGCTTAGCGCTGACTCAGAGACCCTGAGTGGGACACACGGCTGCATGGAGCACAGTCGGGAAACAACTGGGCTAGTCTAGGCCTCCCACGTCTCAGAGGGGAGCAGCGGGGAGAGCTCTGGGCACGTCACAGGCCGAACCCTGGCCAGCCCAGTGTGAGTCCTACCTCGTGCCTCTTATCCTCCTAGGTGTGGACGTGGAGGCAGCCAAGCGGGCGGAGGAGGAATTGCTACTTCATGACACAAGGTGCTGGCTGAATGGGGGCGCCATGCCAGAGGCCCGGCACCCCCGCACAGGCGCCTCTGCCCTGCACGTGGCTGCTGCCAAGGGCTACATTGAGGTGATGAGGTGAGTTGGGCTGGTGTGTTCCATCTTGCTGTCTTGTACCTTCCTGTGAATCCTGTCCTTTCCCTTTCTTTTTAAATGTATGTACCGAAGACTGCATTTCCCTCTAAATAACAGCCTTAGCTGTACCCACAAGTTTTGATGTGCGGTCTTTTTTTAATTGTCATTCCGTGTAAAATATTTCCCAAGTTTTAATCTTTTATTATTTATTTATTTTGAGACAGGGTCTTGCTATATCGCCCAGGCTGGAGTGCAGTGGCGCAATCGTGGCTCACTGCAGCCTCAAACTCCCCAGACTCAGGTGATCCTCCTACCTCAGCCTCCTGGATAGTGGGGACTACAGGCGCGCACCACCATGCCCCGCTAGTTTTTGTAGAGACAGGGTTTCACCATGTTGTCCAGGCTTGTCTCAAACTCCTGGGCTCAAGTGATCTACCTACCTCAGCCTCCCAAAGTGCTGGATTTACAGGTGTGAACCACTGTGCTTGGCCTAATTTCGAAATACATAGGACTTCTCTATTCATCATTTTGTTACTATTTTCCTGGCTTAATTGCATTGTGGTCAGAGAATGGGTTCTATATGATTCTGGCTTTTGAAATGTATTGTTTTGCCTTATATACCCCAGTATATGTAAGTTGGAAAAGAATGGAGTCGTCCGGTACAGTGTTCTCTGTAGGTGACTAGGTCAACCTTGTAATCCTGCTGTTTTATTTGTAGTGCTTCTTTATCTGTAGTGATGTTTCCCCCGCTGCTTATTCTGTCAGTTACTATGAGAGGTGCATTTACATTCTTGCTATGATTATGGACTTTGTTTCTTCTTATAGTTCTGTCAGTTACAATTTGTATATATTTTAAGACTAGATTATTTGGTACATATATAGTTTTTTTTTTTTTTTTTGAGACGGAGTCTCGCTCTGCTACCCAGGCTGGAGTGCAGTGGCCGGATCTCAGCTCACTGCAAGCTCCGCCTCCCGGGTTTATGCCATTCTCCTGCCTCAGCCTCCGGAGTAGCTGGGACTACAGGCGCCCGCCACCTTGCCCGGCTAGTTTTTTGTATTTTTTAGTAGAGACGGGGTTTCACCGTGTTAGCCAGGATGGTCTCGATCTCCTGACCTTGTGATCCGCCCGCCTCGGCCTCCCAAAGTGCTGGGATTACAGGCTTGAGCCACCGCGCCCGGCCTATTTTTGTTTTTGAGATGGAGTCTGGCTCTCTGTCACCCAGGTTGGAGTGCAGTGGTGTGATCATAGCTCACTGCAACCTCCGCCTCTTGGGTTCAAGCAGTTCTCTTGCCTCAGCCTCCCCAGTAGCTGTGACTGTGAGAGTAAGCCACCACACTTGGCTCACTTTCGTATTTTCAGTAGAGATGGGGTTTCTCCATGTTGGCTAGGTTGGTCTTGAACTCCTGACCTCAGGTGATCTGTCTGCCTCAGCCTCCCAAAGTGCTGAGGTTACAGGCGTGAGCCGCTGCACCCAACCAAGGTGCATGTAGAGTTTAAATTGTTATGGTGCATATTCCCTTTCTGTCATCCGCACCTCAGTCTTGGGTCTTATTTTGTTCCTGTTTGGCTGCCTTTCCCACTTCTGTTAAAGTTGTTGGTTCCAGTTCTCATCCTCAGGCTCCTCATTCTTTTTTCAGTTCCCTCTTCTCTCTTTCATGACTTAGACTTTATTATTTAGTATAAAAATGAAGTTAACATGAATTCCTCCCTCTCTCTGCTCACTCTCTGTTGACAGCTTTTAGTCAGGTTTTCTCAGTGAGGTACATAAGACGCCTCTAACAGCTCCAGACCGCTGCCCCTTCTGCTTAGCACCTGCTGCTGAAGTAGAGCTCCTGGACCTCGTATCTGGCCCAGGTCCCAGCTCTGTTGCTGACTGGGCCCATCCCTGAGCTGATCCTTTCGACAAGGGGGACTGGAAACTGAATGGTTGGGCCTGGTGATGTGCCCAGGCCTACAGGCCGTGTCGTTTTCCTCCCATGGCTTCCACCCCTGAATCCTGGAGGCGGCCGCATCGCCTCCACTGCACCTGCATCCCAGCCAGCAGGAAGAGAGGGGGCGAAGGAGCAAACACCCATTCCTTTCCAGAGAGCAGTCTGCAAGTGCCACGCACCACTTAATGCCAACACCCCATTTGCCAGACCCTAGTCACGTGACCACTCCTTGCTGCAAGGGACCGTTGGAGATTTGTCTTCAGCTGGGTGGCCTGTGTCCGGCCGGGGGGCCTGTGTCCGGCCGGGGGGCCTCTGTGGGTACTGTTAGTAAAGTGAGAGGTAGAGTCCATATTCGTGGGCAACCTCATTCATTCTCTGCCATAGAACTGAAGCACTTTGGACTTAGAAATATTCACTGACTGTAATTTCATTACTGCTCCTTTGTAAGGTATAAGGGTACATGTTTGCACTCAGATCTATTGACTGCATTTTTTATTTTTTTTATTTATTTATTTGTTTGTTTATTTATTTTGAGACGGAGTCTCGCTCTGTCACCCAGGCTGGAGTGCAGTGGTACGATCTCCACTCACTTCAAGCTGTGCCTCCCGGGTTCCCGCTATTCTCCTGCCTCAGCCTCCCGAGTAGCTGGGACTACAGGCGCCCGCCACCTCGCCCGGCTAGTTTTTTGTATTTTTCAGTAGAGACAGGGTTTCACCATGTTAGCCAGGATGGTCTCGATCTCCTGACCTTGTGATCCGCCCACCTCGGCCTCCCAAAGTGCTGGGATTACAGGCGTGAGCCACCGAGCACGGCCATTTATTTTTATTTTTATTTTTGAGACGGAGTTTCACTCTATCATGCATGCTGGAGTGCAGTGGCTCGATCTCAGCTCACTGCAACCTCTGCCCCCTGGGTTCAAGCACTTCTCCTGCCTCAACCTCCTGAATAGCTGTGATTATAGGTGTGTGCCACCCTGCCAGGCTAATTTTTTGTTTGTAGTAGAGACAGGTTTTGCCAAGTTGGCCAAGATGGTCTCGAACTCCTGACCTCAAGTGATCCTCCCACCTCAGCCTCCCAAAGTGCTGGAATTACAGGCATGAGCCACTGCGCCCAGCCTGACTGCATTTTAAAAAGAATGTAACCAGCATTCTCATCAAAGATCTGTTGCAGGCTGGGCATGGTGGCTCATGCCTGTAATCCCAGCACTTTAGGAGGTTGATGCAGGCGGATCATGAGGTCAGGAGTTCAAGATCAGCCTGGCTAACACAGTGAAACCCCGTCTCTATTAAAAATACAAAAAATTAGCTGGGCATGGTGGCGGGCGCCTGTAGTCCCAGCTACTTGGAAGGCTGAGGCAGGAGAATGACATGAACCCAGGAGGCAGAGATTGCAGTGAGTGGAGATCGTGCCACTGCACTCCAGCCTGAGCGACAGTGTGAGACTCTGTCTCAAAACAAAACAAAAACATTTGTTGCAGAGTGCAGGTATATGTTTATTTGATGGTACTGATTCGGTGCTTATTTTCTGAGCCCCTGCTGTGTGCCAGGCAGTCTGTTAGTTGCCAAGGAACTGGGTAAACGAGAGAGATCTGGGCCTATGTGCGGCTCATACCTCGTGGGGAGACAGACATTTTGGACCGATCGCTCTTTGCTGCGGGGCCTGTCCCGTGCATCACAGGATATGGGGCAGCCTCTCTGGCCTCTACCTATGGGACGTTGGGAGCATCCCTGGTTGTGAGAACTAAAAATGTCTCTGGACGTGGCCAAATGTCCCCTGGGGGGCGCATTGTCCCAGTTCAGAACTGCTGGCTTAAGATATAAATAGGGTGATGGGAGAAGACGAGTGTGATGAGGAGGGGCTTTGGGGTCAGGAGACATGGGGGTGAAGGGGTGGTGACTGCCAAAAAGGGGCTCAGCGTGAGATGCTGCAGGGCACAGAACACTCTCCGACTGAGAGCAGCAAGTGCAAAGGCCTGTGGCGAGTGGGCGCTTGGGGAAATAGCGGGGGGCCCAGCACAGCTGGGGCAGGGTGAGCTCTGGGCAAAGCGTGGGAAAGGTGAGGGGCGAGGTGGACGAGGCCAGATAGAGGGATTTGTGCTTATAAGGCTTCTTTGTAGAATATCCCAGGCTGTCCATCTGTTCCCACTTTGCGAAGCTCTTTCTCATTGACACAGAAACTCATTCCAGTTCTCCAAAAATAGACACGTCCTACCCTAAGCTGAGCTTGGAGAGTGCCCTGGACTTGGAACCCTGCCTCTGCCCTCAAATTGAATGGTTTAAGGTGGTTATTGTTTTCTGGCAGAAAATTGTCTTGAGTGAGGATTTCTCAACCTGGCCGCTAGCCACATTTTGGGGCAGATCATTCTCCTTGTGGGGCTGCTGCTGAGCGCTGCTGGGTGTGGAGCCGCCTCCCTGGCCTCCACCCAGCCGATGCCACTAACCCCTGCCCCAGGTTATGACAACAAAGATGTCTGCAGACCTGCCGGGTCTCCCCTGGGGGACAGCATTGCCCTGGTTGGGAGTCACTGCTTTAAGCCAGCCCAGGTCCTAGAACACTACTGCCCTGAGACAGCCCTTTGGGGTCCAATCCTTCTGACAGGCGTGGGGGCTGGCACAGGGTCCTGCACCTGCATCCTCCAGGGCTGCCTCCTTACACCCCACTGCCATCACCTTGGAATCCCACAGCCAGGGTGACCCCCTGCCGGCACCAGGAGCAGGTTCCAGAGGCCACCTGCAGGGCCAGGGTTTAACATGTAGCTGCTGGTCCAGGGGGAGGGACAAGGCCTGGTGCAGAGGGGCCTCTTGTGGCCAGGGATGCTGGGCAGTGGCTCTTTACCAGCCTGTCCAGGGGCATTTTAGTCTCGTGGCCTGGGTCCTCAGTTACCGCACCGCTGGCCGAAATCAGCCCCCGGCCCAGGGCCTCGCCTTGGCCTCTGACCCTGAGACTCCCTGGCCCCCAGGTTGCTCCTTCAGGCTGGCTACGACCCGGAGCTCCGGGACGGGGACGGCTGGACTCCCCTGCACGCGGCGGCACACTGGGGCGTGGAGGACGCCTGCCGCCTGCTGGCTGAGCATGGCGGGGGCATGGACTCGCTGACCCACGCGGTGAGGGCCAGTGCCCCGGCTGGTGGGGGGCAGGGCGCGGGGAGGACCCAGCGCCTCCTTCATTGTCTGCTCCTGCTCCTCCCCCGACCCAGGGGCAGCGGCCCTGTGACCTGGCTGATGAGGAAGTGCTGAGCCTGTTGGAGGAACTGGCCCGGAAGCAGGAGGACGTGAGTGTCAGGGCTGAGGGGCTTGTCCCAGACTCCCCATGTCCCCTCAACTCCTCAGAGGAGGGTGCAGAGGGGGTACCCCCCCCCCGACTTCTGACACCCACCACCCCAGCGACCTGCTCTTTCCCGCTTGGTGACCCAGCTCCAGCCCCAGCCTCAGGAGAGACCCCCAGCCAGGGCAGGATAGAGATGGGGCTGCAGAGCTTCCTACCTGCCTGGTGGGGAGGCAGCAGAAGGATCTGGACAGGGTTGTCTGACACTCAGACAAAATAACAAACCAGCTCAGGGCACCTCATCACCTCAGGGTGGCCCTTGGCAGCAGCCATGTGCAGGACTGTCCTAGACTTAGGCTGGGCTGGTCACTCGCAAGGTGTCTCCCAGCCATCCCCGGGGCAGCCTTGCTGGGAAAACTGACAGTGAAGGAGTGAAGGGCGTGAGCCCTGACCAGAATGCCTGAGTTGGAATCCTGGCTCTGCCATGGATCTGCCGTGAGTCCCAGCCAACCACTTTCCTCTCCAGGCCTCAGTTTCCTCATCTGTCAAATGGGAATGGTATGGTGCGCACCTGTATGAGGGGTCATGCGTGACATGTGGATTGTGCTGTCAGGAGCTCAGGGGAGTACGTGCCACTGGACAGCACTAGAGCCATGCCAGCATTCAGTGAGCTCTGTGGGGTGACAGGAAGCTCCCAAGGCCAGGCCTAGGGCTTCTGGTGCGTGGGCAGGGGAGTGGAGACAGCCTTCTCTCTTGAAAGGTTGGCAGGAGCAAGGTGGAGGCTGATGGATATAGGAGAAGAAGGTTTCACACAGTCTAGGGGGCAAGTGTGGGTGCCCTGAGGTGCCCAGGGAGGGGAGTGTAAGGCAGGGCAAACCCGGGAGGACCATGACTGCCAGGTGAGGAGGAGGGTGACTTTTGCCCTGAGGGTGATATGGCCAAGGGGGGTTTAATGGGTGGGGCAGGGTCAGCTTAGGTGGCCCAGATACGAGGGGAGCCCAGCCTGGGAGCATCTGGGGACAGTTTCTAGAAGACGTGAGTACTACAGCACTAAGAGTTTGCTAGAAGGGCAGGAATGAAGGGCCCTCCCAGTACTCCTGGGCACCACATGCAGAGGCCCAAAGGTGTGAAGACAGTGGTGAACTGTGTGGGGAAGGTGTGAAGATGGTGGTGAACTGTGTGGGGAACGTATGAAGACAGTGGTGAACTGTGTGGGGAAGGTGTGAAGACGGTGGTGAACTGTGTGGGGAACGTGTGAAGACGGTGGTGAACTGTGTGGGGAAGGTGTGAAGACGGTGA
>NC_045454.1:1580056-1582423 GCF_002776525.5 Piliocolobus tephrosceles | reverse complement strand
ACTGTGTGGGGAAGGTGTGAAGACGGTGGTGAACTGTGTGGGGAAGGAGGAGGCGAGTGCTGGCGGCAGAAGCTGGGGCAGCTGAGGGCCCACCAGTGCCCTGGGTGTGCTGAGGGGTCAGGGTGAGGTCTGAGCAGGTCCCCCCTCGGAGCTAGAAGGACCCCTCTAGGGATGAGACTGGAGGCTTCTCATGGGTGGGGGCTGTGAGGACGA
The DNA here is from genome assembly GCF_002776525.5 of Piliocolobus tephrosceles. Taxonomy (NCBI): domain Eukaryota; kingdom Metazoa; phylum Chordata; class Mammalia; order Primates; family Cercopithecidae; genus Piliocolobus; species Piliocolobus tephrosceles. The sequence continues at coordinate 1,582,210 of NC_045454.1, read as the reverse complement.
GACGGCAGTGCCTGCACGTGGCAGCTGCAGGCGACTGCTGGACACAGGGTACCTCCTCTCTCTGAGGTGTGCCTCCATCTGTAGGAAAACCAACAGGCGCTTCCAGGAGCCCTCGGTGCCCACCTGGGCACTGAGCTCCTGACAGCTGTTCATGGTGGTGTTGCTGTGGGGGACGTGTGCTCCACCCCTCCCCTGCAGCCTCCTTCCCTCCTTGCAGCTTCGCAACCAAAAAGAAGCTTCCCAGAGCCGGGGCCAGGAGCCCCAAGCGCCCTCTAGCAGCAAACACAGAAGGTACAGGGAGGGAGGAGTCGGGCTGGCGGGGTGGCGGGAGGCCCCAGGCTTGCACCCCAGCACCCTCTCCTTCCCCAACAGGAGCTCTGTGTGTCGTCTGAGCAGTCGAGAGAAGATTTCCCTCCAGGACTTGTCCAAGGAGCGCCGGCCTGGTGGGGCTGGGGGGCCCCCCATCCAGGACGAGGATGAGGGGGAAGAAGGTCCCGCCGGTGAGGAGCCTGAATCTGGACTCCTGGGTCCGAGGGAGGAGGGGTCGGGTTCTCTGAATCTGGAGGCAGCTGGCATCTTCTGTGACCTACCCGGTGTTCCCACATCACAGAGCCACGCCCTGCAGAACCCAGAACCCTGAATGGCGTCTCCTCCCCACCGCACCCCAGTCCTAAGAGCCCCGTGGTGAGTGGATGCCCTGAGAGGTCCTGTGAGCTGGGAGGGCCGGGAGGTGGGATTCCATCAAGCCTGTGAACCTCTGGCAGGGGCGGGTAGGGTGAAGACTATAGTTCCCAGAGTCCTCCTGGACAACCGGCTTCCTTTTTAGGGTGTGCTTGCCCCAGGGGCTGATGGGAATTGTAGTTTGTTGCAGTCCTTTGGGGGCTAACCCTTGAGGTCTGAGAAGAGGGAGCCTTTCTCCCTGAGACCTCCTTCTTCTCCCAGCCGCCTGAAGAGGCCCCCTTCTCCAGGCGCTTTGGCCTCCTGAAGACAGGGAGTTCTGGTGCCCTGGGTCCCCCGGAAAGGCGCATGGCAGAGGGAGCCCCTGGGGCCGGGCTGCAGCGCTCGGCTTCCTCCTCCTGGCTGGAAGGGACCTCCACTCAGGTGAGTGAGGGTGGGGCCGGGTCCAGGCCCAGGCTCCTGCCCAGTTGAGGGACCTGCCCCTTCCTCCTCCTCTCCACACAGGCCAAGGAGCTCCGTCTTGCCAGAATTACCCCGACCCCCTCCCGGAAGCTGCCGGAGCCCTCTGCCGTGTGAGTCCCCAAGGCCTGGGCCCCTCGGGGGTAGGCGGCAGATGTGGGTTCCAAGCCTGTCCCTATGATCCTGAGACCGTGTACCCCCCTGGGTCTGATTCCTACTCCCACCCCAGAGCCTGTGCTGTGCTCCTCCTGGCGGCCGGCCCCTCCCTCAAGTCTGTGTTGAAACGTCACCTTCTCCCCATCATCCCCCCACCCCGAGGCGCACACGGACCACCCTGCTGCCACCTCTGCGCCGTCTGCACGTGCCCCTCCCGCTCCGCTCCCAGTTCTCGCACTGCTGCTTGTGTCCAGCGTCCTCATCCTTACCCTTCTGACGGGTTGGGTAGAGTGCTGGTCTTTTCGTGGCTCTTGTCGGTTTTGTGTCTTTCACTCTGGGGGGGCCCAGATAATTTGTTTCTTTTGTTCACGGCTGCATCTCCAGTGCCGGCACACAATGCACCTGGGTAACGTTTGTTGAATGAATGAATTGATGCAGGTCTGAAGTCACCAAGCCGCCTCCTTGCTTGGAGAACTCCTCGCCTCCCTGCAGGATTCCGGAGCCTGAATCCCCAGCGAAGCCAAACGTCCCCGCAGCCTCCGCAGCGCCCCCAGCGGACTCCCGGGACCGACGGAGGTGAGAGGCCAGGGCAGGAAGCTGCCGCCCCCAGCCAGTGGAGACTGTGTCACGCCGGAGTCCCGGGGCTCTGGGTGGGCTCCTGCGGGAGGGCTGGCCCCGGGTCTGCTGGGAGTTGGAGTCCCCTCCCATAGCACTTGCCTCCTGCGGAGGGTGTCAGCCACGGAATGGGACCGGGTCCCCAGGGCCCTCCCTGAGGTTGGGACCCTTCCCTCAGGTCCTACCAGATGCCTGTGCGGGATGAGGAGTCGGAATCCCAGAGAAAAGCTCGCTCCCGTCTCATGC
>NC_045454.1:1557942-1575056 GCF_002776525.5 Piliocolobus tephrosceles | reverse complement strand
GGGAGGAGGGACTGGGGGTCTGGACTCTTGGGTCTGAGGGAGGAGGGACTGGGGGTCTGGACTCTTGGGTCTGAGGGAGGAGGGACTGGGGGTCTGGACTCTTGGGTCTGAGGGAGGAGGGGCTGGGGATCTGGATGCCTGGGTCTGAGGGAGGAGGGACTGGGGGCCTGGACTCCTGGGCCTGAGGAGAGAGGAGCTGGGCCCTGACCCCAGCATCCCCTGACTGTCCCCTTTCCCTGCCAGGGTGTGACTCTGACAGACCTGAAGGAGGCAGAGAAGTCTGCAGGGAAGGCCCCGGAGTCAGAGAAGCCGGCGCAGAGCCTGGTGAGAGGGGTCATCGAGGGCGCCTGGGGTGGTGCGGGATGTCCTGGTCCCCTGACTCACCACCCCCTCCCGACAGGACCCTTCCTGGAGGCCGCGCGTCCCTGGAGTGGAGAACTCCGACAGCCCTGCCCGGAGAGGTGAGGTCTGCTCTCTGGGGGAGGTCCTTCCCAGGGAGTCATCGTCTCTCCCAGAGTCTTCCTGCGGGCTTGACCTGGGGACCCGGGCCCCCAGAGGGGTCTCTGGAGGTGCCTGGACTGATTCCTGCCCCTCCCCCAGCAGAGGCGCCTGACGGGCAGGGTCCAGGACCGCAGGCGGCCAGGGAGCACCGCAAGGTCGGAAAGGAGTGGAGGGGGCCTGCGGAGGTGAGGGGGCCTCAGGTGGGGCCGAGCTGGTGCAGAGGGTGGGCCGGGGGCGGGCAAAGCCCCCCCCACACCCGCTAAAGCCCCTCCCATGCCCATTGAACCCCGCTCTACCTGCCCACAGGGGGAGGAGGCGGAGCCGGCTGATCGCAGCCCGGAGTCCAGGTAGGGGCGGGGTGGGAGAGGTGGGGCCTGCGTGCGGGCCCGGCCGGCCCCTGACGCGCGTTCCGCCCCCGCCCCAGCACCCTGGAGGGCGGCCCCTCAGCCCGCAGGCAGCGGTCACAGCGGGACCTCAACCCAGAACCTGAGCCAGAATCGGAGGAGCAGGATGGAGGCTTTAGGAAGGTGTGATCCCACCCCTCCTTTGGGGCTCCGCCTGCTGGGTGCCCACCTCCTGGCTTCCCCGCCCCCCAGCGTCGCCCCTGTCCTCCACCTGACCCTCCTCCACCTGACCCTCCTGCACCTGACCCGCAGCTGTATGCAGAGCTGCGCAGGGAGAACGAGCGGCTTCGCGAGGCTCTGACCGAGACCACGCTGCGGCTGGCGCAGCTCAAGGTGGAGCTGGAGCGGGCCACGCAGGTAAAGGCGCCGAGGCCAGGGTCACCAGAACTGGCAGGGCCGCCTGGGTGGGGCTCAGACTGCTGGGAGGCAGAGCCTGGCCTGGAGGGGCTGATGGGGCTTCGCTCCACCTGGGCCTGGCCGAGATATCTCGGAGGCGGAGTCTGAGCGAATGGGGTTGGGGCTGTTGGGCCTACTGGTGGCGGGGCCTGGGCCCGTGGGGGCGGGGCTGGTGGGTTGCCTAGTGGGCGGGCGGGTCCCCAGCAGGAACGTAGGGCCCCTCCTCAGTGCAGTGCTGGCCTCCCCTGCTGACCCCTGTACTTTGTGTCCTCACCAGAGGCAAGAGCGCTTCGCTGAGAGGCCAGCCCTTCTGGAGCTGGAGAGATTCGTGAGTAGGGGCGGTGGGGACGGGGGCCAGAGGCGTTCCCAGCCTCACATGACTAAGTTTGGACCAAGAGAGCCACATTGCCCTTCCCAGCTGGCCCCTGGCCTTCTCCTGTCCTCAGCCTCACTCGGTTTCTGAACTTTCCCGTTCATTCCAGGAGCGCAGGGCCCTGGAACGCAAGGCCGCAGAGCTGGAGGAAGAGCTGAAGGTGGGGGCTGTGGGGGCTGTGGGCAGAGGGCCGAGGGTGGGCGGGGGCGCAATCCACCAGGGCTGCCTAGCTGACCCTTTGCCATCCCCCAGGCCCTGTCTGACCTCCGCGCTGACAACCAGCGCCTCAAGGATGAGAATGCAGCGTTGATCCGCGTTATCAGCAAACTCTCCAAGTGACTGGAGGGACTTTCCCGCACCCGTATTTATACAGCTGCTTCTGCCACACGCACCCCTTCCCCCGTGTGAACACGAGTGACAGGGCTCCGGGGGAAGTCTCAGAGAAGCCATAGCCCCCCTGGGACCTCCGAACTGGGAGGGGAGCAGAGGCCCCAGGAGCCAAGGGGGCCACCCGAGGCCAGGATGGAGGTGGGAGGCCGAGCCAAGTAGGGGGACGTTGCCAGAGGGGACCAGGGCCAGAGACGGGACCAGGAAGGAACTGAGGACCAAGAAGTGCAAGGATCAGTAGCCAGGACCAGAGTGGCCGCCTGGAGGTCCCCCTCTCACGTGTGATGCCACCCCGTCACCCTCCCCTCCTGAGCAGGGATCCAAGAATGTGCCAAGAGTCCTGCCGGCCTCAGCCAGGTGGGCCTGTATATAGGGGTCCATGTGCAATAGGGAGGGACGTCTTCTATTTTTTGCTGCCCCCTCCCCGCCCACTGTCTGGGGCAGGGGGAGAAGGTATTTTCGAGATAAAGCACAGGCACCACAAATAAAAGTCGTGAAGTTGCCACTCAAGGTCTGTGTTCCCAGCCAGAGGGAGGGCGCCGTTTCCTGCTTGTGCGCTGGGGGGCTGTGCATGTCTGTGACCAAACCACGGGGCCGTTGGGTGGGGTGCCGAGGGATGGGCTGGTGCTTGCTCACCTGTGTGGCCAAGGAGCTTCAGGATGAGCCCCCAGCGGGAGTGAAGGCTCCAAGACGGAGCCGGTGTGATCGCAGGCAGGGGGCTGAGGGGAAGTTGATGGGGGCAGGAAGGATCAGTGGGTAAGACCTCTGGGGCCAGGGAGATGGAGCTGCGGAGCTTGGGTTTTGCCATCAGTGTCTTTGAAACAGATTTAGTCAGTTGCCAACGTTTAACATTTGGAGTAATCTGTGTATAAAAATCTGGAATTTTGGCTGGGTGCGGTGGTTCATGCCTGTGATCCCAACACTTTGGGAGGCCGAGGCGGGCAGATCATTTGAGGTCAGGAGTTCGAGACCAGCCTCGCTAACATGGTGAAACCCCATCTCTAGTAAAAATGCAAAAATTAGCCAGGCGTGGTGGCAGGCGCCTGTAGTCCCATCTACTCTACTCGGGAGGCTGAGGCAGGAGAATCACTTGAACCTGGGAGGCAGAGGTTGCAGTGAGCCGAGATCGAGTCACTGCACTTCAGCCTGGGCAACAGAGTGAGACTCCATCTCAAAAAGGGGGGAAATAAGAATTTTGGCTTCTTTTGAAAAAACAGGAATCTGTGACAATATGAACTCTTCAGTCCTGCATAGCCACAGTTGACTAGAGCTGAGTAGGAGCCATCTTCTGAGATGAGGCATTCATTCATTCATTCAGTAATTACTATAACACCAACAGGAAGAACAGGACTTAGTAAGTACAGTGTGACTGATAATTACTGAACAAAACAAAGATCCAATACCTTTAGGAGGGGAGCATCCGATGTTAAAATAAATGTATTTCAAGGTGGCAGCGCTCTGGAGAAAAGAAAGGGGTTGGGAAGGCGGGTGCATGTGTGTGCACATGTGTTTTGAATAGAGTGGACTAGGCAGGCCTCACGGAAAAGCTGGCACAGGTAGAGGCTTGAAGGTGGTGGAGCGGGAGCTGTGTAGGTGATGGAAGGTGCTCTGGATGATGAGAGCTGCGTGTGTAGAGGCCCTGGGGTAGGAATGCACCTGATGTGTTGGTTGCAGGAAGCTGAGGAGCTGGAGAAAGCAGGGAATGAGGTTAGAGAGGTAACGGTGGCTGTGTGGGGACTTGGCCCTGGGAAGGGCTTGAGCTTTGAGGTGAGAGCCCTGGGTGGCTTTTGGAGCATGGCCATGGCCTGACTTAGGTTTTAACAGGTCCCTCTGGCTGTTGCGTGGAGAACAGACTGGGGGTTGGTGGTGAGGACTGGGGAGACCAGCTAAGGGGCTACTGGTAAAATCCCAGCAAGAGAGATGGTGGCTCTGGCTGGGGTGATAGGAGTAGAGAGGGTGAGAGATGGTCAGGTTCTGAGAATATTGGAAGATACAGCTGCCAGGATGTTCAAACAAGCTGGCCTGTGACGGGAGTAGGGCTGAGGCCCAGCTGGCTCACTTGGTCTCTTGTGGGGTTCCTGCAGACATTTCAGTTTGCAGCCTGGGTGGTGTGAGCCACGGGGGATTATTGGGGAGGGGAAAATGGAGCAAAGAGGTTTGGGGGAATTGCCTACCTTTCCGATTCCCCTGTTAAGAATGAGTGGTGGGGCCCCGGGCAAGTAGTAGAGGAGCTGAGAGTATTCTGGGCAGAAGCAACCACATGAACCAAGCCTGGCAGCAGGAGGAGGGAGCTGAGCCCTGTGGGGTCGAAGCCGGTGAGCCAAGTGGCAGCCTGTGACTGCCAAGCTGGGGCCTGGGTTTTGTCTGGTGGGCCATAGGGAGCCAAGGGAAGTGTGTGAGTAGGATCTAGGGACGGGGCAGATAGGGGAAGGACTCTTGGAGATCCAAAGAGGAAGGAAGGAACCAGAAGGAACCAGGCAGGAGTTGGCAAAGTGGGGACTGAGAACTGCCTGCCCCAGGAGGATCTCTCTGATACTTTCCCATCTTGGAGGGCGCCATCTGGTGCCCCAGGTTGGAACAACTCGGGGACAGGGTTGAGGCCCATAGGCCCGCAGTCATCTGGGGAAGGAGAGCCACGGGAGAAAGAGAAAGGACCATTCTTCCCAAAGGCAGAGAATGTCCAGTCTGGAAACGGTGGGATCCAGAGAAAAGCAGACTTTACCAGCCACCTGGATAATGGGGAAAAGAAAGTTACAGGGCTTGCCAGAGGGAAAAGGAGCTAGTTCTTGAGGGAGTAGGAAGTTTTCAGTTGGCTGCCATCTCCCAGGACAAAAAGTGACCAGAAAGCTGTGGCATGCTGGGGAGGCCGCCAGTTCTACCTGGCAGGGCCGTGGCAGGAGGTGGGGAACAAAGTGGAGAAGTGGATGCTGGGAAACTAGCTTCGGGGATGAGGGCAGGCTTCCCCACAGTGAGGGAGTGAGCTGGGCCAGGAAGGCTGAATAGGAGGAGTTTGCCAGGCGGGGAATGGCTGTTTTCGGCCAGCAGAGACAGCAAGTGCAAACCGCAGAGGTTGAAGGGGCTTGGGAGAGTTTGGAGAAGGGCAGGGCCAGGATGCAGGAAGGAATGAAGTGAGAACGTTGGTTTTCACATTCCGGCAGCCGCGAGCCAGGGAAACCCGAAGATGGGGCAAGCTGGACTTGGCTGGCTAGGAGGTCAGGAGGGAGCCTGGTTTGGGACCCTGGGGATGGAAAGGAGGGTTCGGAGAGAGAAACCAAAGAAGGTGGAACGTCTTCCAGGTTCCTTGAGGCTGTGACTGGGGCAAGGGGAAGGTTTCTGGGCCCCCTGGTAGCCGGGTAGAGGACAGCAGTTGACACACCATCTGCCAAGTAAGGAGGCTGTTTATAGGCTGGGCGGCATATTACAGTGCTCAGGGCTCTGCTGCACCCTGTCAGAGGGTCTGCTAGCGCTTTCCGTAGACTGTCTCCAGGCCCTCCCCACTCACAGCCAGTCCAGGTCTGCTCCGGAGGGACTGCAGCAAGGATTGTTCAGTCTGTCCACGGGGATGGGGGAAGACCAGGGCCGGAGCAGATTGGCATCCTTCAGAAGATGGACTTCTGCTGTTGAGGAGCCTGAAGAGTCCGTTCTCACACGGGGCCTGGTCACTCTTTGCGAAGGGCGCCGGGCAGGTCAAATGACCTCCATTTCCATCCCGCCTTCCACCTTCTTCTTTTGCTTCTCCATCACTGCCTCCAGCTCTGACACCTTCTCTTTGTCCTGGAGGGCGGGGTGGAAATCGCTTTGTCCTGGTGTCCAAGGCCTCGCTCGGCGTCCCAACCCCACCCAAACCCAGGGACCAGCGGCCCGGCTCACCTCCAGCAGGGCGCGCTGCACGGTGACCTGGCTGTACACACGCGCCCCCTCCTCGGGGCTCACCGCCCGCAGCTCCTCCTTCTGCAGCGAGAAAAGCTGCGCCCCAGTCAGCACACCCAGCGCGTCCACGGTCCTGAGCGAGGGCGGCCGGGGCGCGGTCAGGCCGGTCGGCGGATGCCCCAGCCCCCGCCACTCATATCACGCCCACCCGGCGATGATCCAATCAGAAGAGCTCCGGGCGGGGGGGGGGGCAGCCCACACCCCCTGAACCCCACCCACCAATCACAATGTGCCACCCGGGGGGCGTGGTCATATCGTGCTTTCGAAGGGTGCGGGTGCGGGATTTCCCTAAGGAATCCAGTCGGAGTCTCAAAACACATGGCAATCACAGCCTGCCATTGGGTGTTGCTACCAGACAGACCCCCACTTCCGGCTAATCCCGGCTCCCTGTGGTCTCCATGACTGCCGCCCCCCGACTCCCGGAGGCTCCGCTCCCAGCCTGCGTATCAACCCGCGCCGAGCCGGCCCCTGCCCCACTCACCCCGAGCTAAAGCCCTTGGCCTGCAGCCAGGCGCGGACCTCGGAGGCGTCCGAGTGCGGGCTGAGCTGCGGTTCCGGGGCGCGGGGCCCTGGGACTGTGCGGCTCGGGCCCGAGCGGCCCTGGGCCAGGCGCGCCTGCAGTTCCTCGTTGACAATGAGCATCTGGGAGAATTTTTCTGCAGGTGGGAAACCGGGAGGGAGGAAGTTCGGGCTCAGGGCGAGGGGTCCTGGGGCCAGAGGGCGGGTGGCCGGGGGGTGCTCCAGCCTCCCCAGAATGGGGCAGGAGTCCATTTGCTCTTTCTGAGCCCCCGTTTCCCTGCCTGGAAAGCAAGAATAAGAACCTCTCCCCGCAGCCGGCGTCCCCACCACTCACCCTTCTCGCTGGGGTCCAAGCTGTTGAGGCTATCGCAGCTGTCCCAGCGGGGCCGAGCCAGAGCTGGAGGTGGGGCTGGGGCTGGGGCTGGTGGCGGAGGAGGAGTGCTGTTCTGAAAGGAAGGAGAGGAGAGCACCTGGGTTAGGGAGAGGAATCAGAGTCCCAGCCTCTCCCCTTTCTGGAGACGCATTTCTGAACCCCCAGTCACCACCTGCACCAGCACTCTTGACAGCTGATCCCCACACCCCTTGTTCCCAGTATCTGGTCCCAGCCGCTCCTCCCTCAAGACCCCAGCGTCTGCGCTGGCTTACCAGGCTGCGGGCAGGGCTTTGGCAGTGGTGCAACCGGGGTCCGGGGTGGGGTGTCAGGATGTTATAGGGCACATATCCCTCTTGCCCCGCTGGGTCCCGAACCTTCCACCACTTGCGCCTGTCATCCAGGACCTGGGTGCGGTAAAAAGCAGAGGGTTCAGATCCTGCATCTGCAGCTAGGGCTGGCTAATTCCTGCTCCTCAGCCTCCCGCTCCTCTAACCTCCAGTACGTCCCGCTGCTTGACCGACAGCTCACTGCTGTTGCGGGCCTGGAAGTCATAATTACACAGGACCCATTTTCCTGCTGTCTCTGACACCAGCTGAGGCTCAGATTCTGGCTCCAAGTCTTGGTGACTGAGGAGAAGCAGGAGGGTTGGAGATAAGGAGGCAGCCAGCCCCATTGCTCTGGGCTGCAGGGTGCTGGTGTGAGCTAGGGTTAGAGCCAAGCAGGGGCCACAGCAGGGGCCAGGTTAATACTGTTAATAGAAATTTGAAACGAGAATAACAGCCTGAATATGTTTTGCTCCCTCCATTGGTTGGCATTGTGCTGTGGGCATATGCAGTGGGTAGTATCCCATCATTGATTCCATTTTACAGAGGAGAATGAGGCGCTGAGAGATAAAACCACTTGCCCATATCACACAGCTAGAAACAGCTGTCATTTATTAAGCATCTAATAGGCACCGGGCTTAAATATCATAACTCATGAGCATACTAAAAACAATAGCTAGGCCGGGCACGGTGGCTCACGCCTGTAATCCCAGCGCTTTGGGAGACCGAGGCGGGCAGATCACAAGGTCGAGAGATCAAGACCATCCTGGCCAACATGGTGAAACCCTGTCTGTACTGAAAAATACACAAATTAGCTGGGTGTGGTGGCGCATGCCTGTAGTCCCAGCTACTCTGGAGGCTGAGGCAGGAGAATCGATTGAATCTGGCAGGCAGAGGCTGCAGTGAGCTGAGATCTCACCACTGCACTCCAGCCTGAGGACAGAGTGAGACTCTGTCTCAAAAAACAAACAATGGCTACCACTTCTGTAGCACTTACTATGTGCTAGGCACTGTTATGTATATTAGTTGATTTGATCTTCATGACAACCATTGGTAGAACCATGAATTTGGACTCCCCTCTCCCCCACCCCCAGTTTCTTCCTCCCCCAGAGACCCTATTATCTTCTCCATTTTCACAGAGGAGGAAGCTGAGGCACAGGGATGTACAGGTCACAGAGTAAGACAGTGGCATCACCAGCCTGGGACCAGGGCAGTCCATGTCTGAATAGTGCTGCCCTCGTTTGCAGGCAGCTGGACTTGAACATGGTCACAGCCTTGAGCCTTTAACTGCTAGTTCCTACACCACCACAGACTTCTCACTGTTCCGGGAAGGGATTGTCATTATTCCCAGTTTCCCTGCAAAGAACTTGAGGCTCAGAGAAAGTGACTTGAAGCTGTGAACAGGGAGGGGGGTTGCGATATCAGGCAGCTGGGGCAGGGGTGTGATTTCAGCTCTGACTCCCAATAAGAGGGACCTCAGCCTGGATCAGGCCTACCTGTGCAGGGGAGAGGGGGGGTCTTCAGGGCCGCGGCACCCCCTGTGTGGGGCCGGCAGCTCCCAGCACGCTGTCCCTGCTGAGACCCTCTGCCCAGGCCCTCACCCAGACCCCCCTTTGTCTCCTCCAGACTCACTGCTTTGTTTTCGTCTCCTCCCACGTTGCTTCCCTCCAATCTGCCCTCTATTTGCTCAAGGACCCTAGAGTTCTGGTCCATCTACATCCTTTCCTCCTCCAGGACCCAGAGTCGGAGCCCCCACTGCTTGGTAGAGCCTGACGTGGAATGTCCTTTTTTCCCCCAGGGACCTAGGAGTCCAGGTCTCAAGCTTCAATCTTATCCTTTTAACCCTTAAACCTTTTAACCCAGTCCGACACCCAGCAGTGACTTAGACAACTGCATTAGAGCATCTGGAAAACCAAGAGTTGAATCACCCAGCCTTTACGCCTGTCGGGGACCCAGAGACACTACCACTTCCTAACCTTCCCAGAAACTTGCCCCCAAGCCCTTGAAGTCCCAAGCCTGCTCCTCTGGGTCTCCAGAATCCCAAGCACCAGACTTGGGCTCTTCTTCAAAACCCAAAGGTCCAATTCCCCAGCCTCTCCCCTCCAATATCCAGGGCTCTGTCCTCGTAGGGAGCCCAGGCATGGTGCTTCCCAGGCCCTGAGAAACCAAACTGCCTTCTTGCAGCCTTTTGGGGATCCAGAGATCCAACCTCTCAGACTTTACCCACTCCCAGCCCCTTTCCTCCCTTAGGCCCGGGAACCCGGGTCTCCATTCCCTCCTCCCTTGACCCCAGAAGTCTGGATCCCGCCCCCTCCCTCCCTGCTCCTCCCTCTCTCCCGGCCCCGGCCCGCCCCTTCACCATCTCACCCACCTGAAAAGAGCCAGGAAGACGGAAGGAAAAACACAGAAAAAAAGGGGGCGGAGTCAACACCGGGAGCCCCCGGGAAGCACCCCTCCTGGATCCCCTTGCCCTGCCCTGGGGCGGACACTCACCCATTGACAGCGACCTGGGGGGCGCTTTGCTGCGGGAAGAGAGTCCGGTCAGGAGGGGCCAGGCGGACCGGCCGCGCCCCCGCCCCGGAATTCCCAGCCTCGGCCCTGCTGTGTCGCTTGGGGGAGCTGGCTGCTCCCTTGGAAGCCTCAGCCTCACCTGCCGGCGCCTCCGTTCGTGCTGTAGCTGTTTCTCAACTGGGTCTTCCCAGGCGCGGCCCTGCGGGTCAGTGACCGGCGGCTCCCAGCCGCTGAAGAACTCGGGTCTGTATGGGGGTCCCTCTTCCGGGGGCAGCTCCAGCCTGCGGCCAGGGACAGGGCCAAGAGCTCAGGGATCCTGGTACAGCCCCCAACTGAGCTCTGTCATTAACTTCACTAAGTTTTCCCCTAAAGCTCACTGTATCTAGCCCGCCACTTTTCACCAAGTCCTGCCGGTACCTCCAAGCCCAACTCAACAGTGATTTATATTTCTAGGCCGGGCGCAGTGGCTCACGCCTGTAATCCCAGCATTTTGGGAGGCCAAGATGGGAGGATCGCTTGAGGCCAGGAGTTCAAGACCAGCCTGGGCAACATATTGAGACCCCCCCCCCCCCCCCCCGCCCATCCATCTCTCTCTCTGGAAAAAAACTTGCTTTATCTAGCCTCTAAATTTCACCTCTGATTCCAAATCAGGTTTTCCTTAAGCTCGGTTTCAGGTTCTGACCCTTTCCCTAGGAACTCCCAGCCCGCAGTGCACAGACTCTGTCCCATTGCCAAAGTTATAGACCAAACTTTCCAGAAGCCCCGCCCCTTCGCGTAGCCCCGCCCCTTCCGCGTAGCCCCTCTATTCCTTTAAGCCCCACCGTTTCTTTCAATCTGATTGGTCTGCTAGTCTTAAATCTTCCCTTCATTATTAATTGGGAAAAATAATTTCCCAAATATTAATTTCTGGCCTTTCCTCCAATTGAATCTTGGCATCTGTCCTAAGCCCCGCCCCAACACAACGAAGCCACGCCTCTAACCTGTCCCTTCCCTCGTAGTCTCATTTTCCAATCATCATGCCACCCATCTCCCAGCCCCTTAGCTCCTCCAATCACCACGCCCCTCGGCTCCCAGTCCCGCCCCTCACCCGGGGCGGGTCCACGAGTCCCCGAGCGAGGTCCAGAGCTCGTTTTCACGTGGAGTGACGTTGTCCCGCAGCAGCGCCACGGCATCCGACGTCAGGTGCGGCCGCCGCACGCTGCTCGCGAACTCGGGCCCCCCCGACGTGTTCACAATCTGTCAGGGGAGCGGGAGGGGGCAGGCCGTGCCGTCACACCTTCTGCAAGTCGAACCGATTCCTCCCGCTGCAGAGGGGCCCGAGGACCTGGGGCGGGTCTCACCATCTGCAGAGGCCCGAAAAGGAAGTGCAGCAGCTCCGGGGAGGAGGGGTCGGCGATGTTGCCGCGCAGCCGGGCCTGGGGCGTGGGGAGGGAGGTGGTTGGCGTGGGTGCGGGGACGGGGCAGGTTCGCCGTGCCCGCGCTCTGGCCCAGGGGCGGACGCGTCCTCACCAGCAGGCTGAAGGCGTACTTGATCTTCTGCAGCACGTCGGTGTACTCGGCCTCCGAGGGCGGCTTGGCCCGCAGCGTCAGCAGGCCCTCTGCGGGGGCAGACCGGCGCGACGATGGGGACGCGGGGCCAGCACCAGGCAGGCAGAGAGAGAGGTGGACACCCGGTTAAGATGGTTGTGAGGTCAGCCCTGGTAAGTGGCGGGAGGGGAGACCCTGGGGAGGGGGAGGCATCTGGAAGTGATCGGGAGGGGGGTTCAGATCCCACGCGGGGGTGCCCTTACCCCCAGCCGCTCGGCGCCGGGTCCTGCGACCGCGTTCCCGGTGCTCCAGCACCCTGGCCGCCTCCGCCGACTTCTGCAGCCTAGATACGAAGCTCTCTACGTCGTCGAACACGTGGTTCAGGATGTCCTGGGGTACAGAGGGGGACGCTCTGGGCTCCCAGGTTCCAGAACCATCGCCGTCGAAGCCCTGAACCTGAGCATCTAGACACGTCCCCAGACGGGCCCCGCCCCAAACACCTGGCCACGCCCTGCAACAAAGTCCCGCCCCCGCCCCGCCTCCATAACGCAGAAGTCTGACCAGATTGACAGAGAACTCCCATCCCGCGGCTGGCCCCGCCCTTCCACGCCCTAGCCCCGCCTCCAGTCGTCTGGCCCCGCCCCCAGCCTCTTTCCCTCGCGGCTCACCACTTCCCGCTCCGCCTGCAGAACAGCCAGGTCAGGACCCCGGGGACCCAGGTCCGGGGAGGCCGGGTCAGCGCTGCTCGAGGTACCCGCCGGCCCAGGCCTCTGCGCCTCCTCTGCCTCGGGAATGGGCTTCGCCTGGGGTCGCCCGCGTCCCGCGCTCCGCTCCACGTTGCTGATCACTGCGCGGACGGACGGGCGGCGCTGCAGGGGCGGGGTCTCGGCGGCGGGCGAGCGGTCGCGCTGCAACTCCTCCTGCGTGGCCCTGCGGAGGGCGAGGGGACACCAAGGCTGGGTCCACTGAGGGGTTCACGGAGGGGGAAATCCGGGGCGCAGAACGAGACACACTGAGGCTCAAAGGGAGTAAACAAGTTCAACGAGGTAGGGAGAAATCCGATATGGGGAGGGGTAGCACCTCTCTAGAGTGAAACTGAGGGCCTGGACAGGAGCAGGGAAAAGAAGTAGAGTTCTGGAGAAGGAGTCAGCTCGTCTGGGAGGTACAGACAAGACTCGACTAGGTTGTGCTTGACTCCATGCAAAACTTGCTCTGTTCCTGTCTGGTGTTGTAGACTGAGGCACAGGGAGGGGAAACCGGCTTCCCAGAGACCCCGCCAACTTCTTCCCTCTCACCTGAGCGCCGCCGCCCTGCGCTCCCCGCGGCCGGAGCGGTAATTGTGCAGAGCCCCCTGGATGTCCTCTCGGATCAGCTCCGCCTGCCAATCACACATCAGGCCACGCCTCCCCACGCCGCACCCCCTTCCTACCCGGGCCACGCCCCTGGCCGATTTTTCTGCTCCGTCCCAGCCCACGTGCGGCCATCGTTCACGTCTATGGACCCACGCACGTCCACGCTCTGGACTCACCCCTCGCCCTACACCTGTCCCTGCCCCAAACCACGACCCCGCCCATGGAGGTGGTTTCTCGCCCCCATCCTCGTCCTGGCTGCTCCCCCAGGCCCTACTTGCCCATGTTCTGTTCATGTCCTCATCCCACCCTCATGTTCTATCTTGACCCTGGGTCCAGTCTCCTCAAACCCCACTCCCTTTCAGAACTTCCTCTCCAGGTCCCATGCCCCTTCCTTGCTGTGATCCCGCCTTAGCCCTAGGCCCTGCCCCACCTAGAGGCCCCACCCATTTCCGCCTCGGCTCCAGGCTCCGCCCAGTTCCAGCTCCGCCCCCAGAGCCAACCCGAACCCTTCCGCTCACCCCGAGGCGCAGGCCCTGGAAGAAGTGCACGTCGGGCTGCGCGCGCTCGGGTTCCTGGCACACGAGCAGCAGCAGCGAGCGGCTCCGGCCAGGTGGCATCACCGCATCACAACGCACGATGGCGCCCAGCGGGTACGACTCCAGCTCCTCCTGCCGGGTGGGATGGCAGGGTAAACTGAGGCCCCGAAGTGATGGTATTACTAAATGGCGACGGGAGTGTGGGCCAGCAGGTCAGGGCAACCTCACGCAGTTAGGGGGTTAGGGATAACACCCCTGTTTAATAGATGAGGCTATTAAGGCTCAAGAAGGGGGCTGGGGTCCCTCGTCAGAGTTCCCAGAGGAAGGACATGCAGGAGCCAAGATTCACACCCAGACCCCCTGAAGTCCCTGCCGCAGACACTCCTCCCACCGACGTGCCCCCTGGCACCTTGGAGGCCGGGTCGAGCAGCGTGACATGGTCGGGAGACACTCGCAGCAGCATCTCCTGTGCCCAGACTCGGCCCTGACTATCCATGACGGCCAGCTTCCTGGAGGCATCCTCCACGGTGTGCACGCCATCGTCCTCACCCAGGCAGAACGTCACCAGGTGCTGGCACGGACCAGGGAGAAAGCAGTGAGGCCCAATATGATGCCAGGTGGGCTCAGAATCCCCCAGAATAATCAGACTTTCAGCCTGAGACTAACCACACCTCCTCCAGGAAGCCTTCCTTGATCACCTGCTCCACAAATGAGCTCCTCCCCGCAGTGCTCTTTGTTTCCCTTTCATCAGAGTGACTAGCACCTGAGTCTGGCTTCTCACAGACTGGAGGCTCCTTGCGGGCAGGGAAGGAGTCTGGATTATAGCTCTCTCCTTCTAAATGCCTCCTCGGGTCTCCCGCTGTGCCCCCTGCCACCTCCATTAGAGCACCAGGCACCTCCGTGGGTTTCTCTGGACCTTGTCTACCCCCTCCTCATGCAGGACTGTGTCTTGATTTGTCCCTGTGGTCCCACTGTCCAGCACAACAGCTAGCCCGGAGAAAAGGCTGGCAGATTTGAGTGGACCCGAGGCCCCTGACTTCATATCCATGACTGAGGTGAGGCAACGGAGGCCCGTTTTACAGATGGGCAAACTGACTTTCCACATGCTTCCTGCTTGGGGGCCCAGCTGCTTTCAAAAGCCCTATCTCCTGAGGCCACTTTTGCCCTAGAAGATGTCCTGGGGAACACAGACCCCAGACTCACATTGACTGGGTACTGGGATACATCGGCCATAACAACCGTGGAGTAACGCTTCCTCTGCTCTGCCAGGGGAGAAAGAAAATGAGCCTGGGAGTCCAGGCCCCAGCCCCTCCTCCCTCAGACCCAGGAGTCCAGGCCCCAGCCCCACCTCCCTCAGACCCAGGAGTCCAGGCCCAGCTCCTCCTCCTCCAAGACCCTGGATTCCAGGTCCCGTTTCTTTAGACCCAGTTCTATGGGCCTGGGGCTCCCTTGCCCCGCACTCACCATAGATAGACTTGGCGCTTGGCTTTGGGGCAGCTTCTGGGCTGGTGAAGAAAAGAGGGATGAGAGAGACTGTGGAATTGGGGGCGGATCCTGCAGAAATGCCAAGCACGGCAGCAAGGGCTTCATTATGAAGGTAATGGGGAGCCATGGAAGGGTTATTATTATTATTTTTATTATTATTGAGCAGGAGAGCTCAGAGCCAGAGCTGGACTTTAAGAAGACAGGTAGGCCAGGCGCGGTGGCTCACGCCTGTAATCCCAGCACTTTGGAAGGCAGAGACGGGCAGATCACAAAGTCAAGAGATCGAGACCAGCCTGGCCAACATGGTGAAACCCCATCTCTACTAAAAATACAAAAATTAACTGGGTGTGGTGGCGGGCACCTGTAGTCCCAGCTACGTGGGAGGCTGAGGCAGGAGAATCACTTGAACCTGGGAGGCGGAGGTTGCAGTGAGCTGAGATCGCGCCACTGCACTCCAGCCTGGCAACAGCGAGACCCCATCTCGGAAAAAAAAAAAAGAAGACAGGTCAGGCGGTGGTGCTGGGTGGTAGGGGGAGTTTGGTCTCTACCATGGCATAGTCCTGGATTCAAGCCCTCTGTCTACTGCCTCCTTGCCACAAGACCTTGAGAAGGGGACCTACTCTCTCCTGCCTCGGTTTCTTTCTGTAACGTAGTAACTATCTGGTACGGCTGTTGGGCAAATTCAATCAGATGATGCAGGTGAAGTATTTTGAAGCCTCAATCACTGTTATTATCATTCTTAAGATGCTGCCAGGGCTTAGCACACAGAAGTTGCTCAATAAATGGGGATTGTTACAATAGCATTAGTAGTATCTGAAGTAGACAGGGAATTATCTGTTTCCCCTCCCACCCCCATGGGCCAGGCACTTCGCAGCCACATCCTTCTCTCTCTCCTCTTGTCCTCGATTTCTTCCTGAGGTTACCTTTCCTAGGAATTCTTGGATCCCCACTTCCATGCGCATAACAGAAGCTCAGAGATCAGGTGGCGTCAGGGGAACTGAAAATCCCTTTTTCCCAAACTCCTGTTCCTCATCCCGCTCCTGCCAGTCTGATGTCACCACAATTTGATTACCTCTGGGCCAGAGAACTCACTACCTACCATGCAGGTATTTTGACTCATCTCTCATTGTTTTTCTCCCTGCTTCCTCTGGGGGACTTGAGTCTTCATTACCAACAGTCCTGATTTTCTAGCAAAGGGTTACTATTTCCTAACAAGATAACAACTGAGCACCGGCTGTCAGTGAGGTGGTCGGCTAAGTCCTGTAATGCACTAACCCACCAATGTTTCACAATTGTCCGTGTGTCACAGACCAGGGTTACATCAGCACGGAGTGTGAGGGCCGAGCTGGAGCTCAGGCCTGTCTGCTCTACAGTGGGGGCCCCTAACCCCAGGCTGGGCAGGGAGGAGAGTGGCTCTGGCTTCCTCCTGAGTGTCTGGGCCTGGGCCCGAGTCTGGGCTGCCAGAAACAGGATCTGCGGGTGTGGGTGAGGAGACAAGGGGAGGCGGGCTGGGGCTGGGGCCTGGGGGCCGGGGGGAACTTACCCGGTGGCGGTGCTCATGGTGCTGAGTGGGAGCTCCTGCCCACCTGGAGGTGCCCTGGGAGCCAGCAAAGATGTGAGGGCCTGGCCAGTAGGAGCCTCTACTTCCTACCCCAGCCTCCTCCCTCAACGCAGGCATCCAGGCCCCAGCCCCTCCTCCCTCAGACCCAGGAGTCCAGGTCCCCAGTCCTTCCTCCCTCAGACTCAAGAGACCAAACCCCCGCCCCCCCTCCCTTGGACCCCAAGGGTCCAGGCCCAGCCCCTCCTCCCTCAGACCCAGGAGTCCAGACCCCCAGCCCCTCCTCCCTCAGACCCATTGGTCAAATCCCGGCCTCCTTCTCTCGGAACCCGGATCTCCTCACCTGCCTGCTCAGGCTCTGCCCTGCTGTCCGCTGTCCTTTCCCTTCCAGGCTGCCGGCCCCTCCTCCTGCTCCCTCCCAGGGCCGTCCTGCCTCCGCCTCCGCATACCTGAGCGTTCACCTGGCACAGCCTGGCTGGAGTGACCCAGGGGCGGGGCTGGCAGACAGATCCAGGAGGGGCTGGGAGGACTGCAGGGGAGCCGGGAAACTAATTGTCTGCTGGTAACAACAGAATAATAACAACAAACAGTAAATTTGATGTCACACTTGTTCACAGGTCAGAGTTGAAAGCTCTGTCTTTAAAACTCCCTTGAAATTCTAACAACGGGAGGAAGTTCGAGGTTTGATTTCTGCTTGACAGACGAGGAAGCTGAAGGCTAGAGACGTTCAACAACTAGTCCATTTCAGCACTTGGCTAAGGGAGGATTTGAACCCGGGGCTGACCTTCTGTCTCCAGGGCCAGTGGCAGTCCCCGTTCTGTGGACACCTCCTGTCCGTGGTCACTGCCTCTGCCTATTGCCCTCAACACCCCCCCACCCATCCTGTTCCCCCTTCCTTTGGAAATTTCCCTCCATGACCTCCTCCCCCGCCATTCTGAC
>NC_045454.1:1517866-1522942 GCF_002776525.5 Piliocolobus tephrosceles | reverse complement strand
GAATGGCGTAAACCCAGGAGGCGGAGCTTGCAGTGAGCGGAGATCCGGCCACTGCACTCCAGCCTGGGCGACAGAGCAAGACTCCGTCTCAAAAAAAAAAAAAAAAAAGAAAAAAAAGAAAATACTTACCAAATGAGTAACTATACAGTTGTACCAGGCAGGTGATGTTATTTTTTTTTTTTTTTTTTTTTTTTACGAGGAGTAAACTGCGTCACAGAGAAGTGATGTGACTTGGCCAGGGTTAGGCAGCTGGTCTGGGTGGAGCCAGGGTTTGAACTTGTCTGTCCTGCTCCAGAGCTCGTATTCATGACGGGTGTGCTGCAACCCCAACCCCTCCTTCTCATACAGAGAACGAGACGGTGTCTCTGTGTGGTACACACTGGACACCTAATTCATGATCCCCACTGAAAGCCACTTCGGAGGCTGGGCGTGGTGGCTCACGCCTGTAATCCCAGCACTTTGGGAGGCTGAGGCGGGCGGATCATGAGGTCAGGAGATCGAGATCATCCTGGCTAACACGGTGAAACTCTGTCTCTACTAAAAATGCAAAAAAACTAGCTGGTCGTAGTTGTGGGTGCCTGTAGTCCCAGCTACTCGGAAGGCTGAGGCGGGAGAACCCGGGAGGCAGAATTTGCAGTGAGCCGAGATCGCCCACTGCACTCTACACTCCAGCCTGGGCGACAAGGGGAGACTCCATCTCAAAAAAAAAAACAAAAAACAGAAAAAACCACTTCAGGAGCATTATGAATTCCATCGTGTCCCCCACCCTCAAAGATAGGTTGGGATCCTGACCCCCCGTCCCTCAGCATGTGACTTCATTTAGAGGTGGGTGTTTACAGAGGTCCTCAAGTTAAAATGAGGTCATTAGGGTGGGCCCTAATCCAGTGACTGGTGTCCTTATTAAAAGGGGAAATTTCCACACAGAAACAGACGTGCCAGCTGGGCACGGTGGCGTGTGCCTGTGGCCCCAACTACTTGGGAGGCTGAGGCAGGAGAATTGTTTGAACCTGGGAGGTGGAAGTTGCGGTGAGCTGAGATTGCGCCACTGTACTCCAGCCTGGGCGACAAGAATGAAACTCCACCTCCAAAAAAAAAAAATAGGCCGCAGTGAAATCGCAGCACTTTGGGAGGCCAAGGCAGGAGGATTGCTTGAGGCCAAAAGTTTGAGACCAGCCTGGGCAACCTAGTGAGACCATGTCTGAAAAAAAGTATATATATGCATATAAAATTTAAAAAGGAAAAAAAAGAGAGAGACAGCTCCAAAGGGAAGACGAAGGGAGAGGGACAGAGGAGCTGGTCACCTGGGAGCCAAGGAGAGAGGCCAGAGCAGATTCTCCCTGAGGGCCCTCAGAGGGAACCAGCTCTGCCCACACCTTGATCTGGGACTTCCAGCCTCTGGGACTGTGATTTTTTATTTTTATTTTTATTTTATTTTATTTTTGAGATGGAGTCTCTCGCTCTTGTTGCCCAGGCTGGAGTGTAATGGTGCGATCTCTGCTCACTGCAGCCTCTGCCTCCCAGTTTCAAGCGATTCTCCTGCCTCAGCCTCCTGAGTAGCTGGCACTACAGGCGCCCGCCACCACGCCCGGCTAATTTTGTATTTTTAGTAGAGATGCAGTTTTTCCATGTTGGTCAGGCTGGTCTCAAACTCCTGACCTCAGGTGATCCGCTCACCTCGGCCTCCCAAAGTGCTGGGATTACAGGCGTGAGCCACCGTGCCCGGCCAGGTCTGTGAGGTTTTAAACCACCTGTCTGTGGCACTTTGTTATGGAACCCGAGCTGAGTGATATAGGGAGGAAGGCCTTGTGGTTCAGCGCATTTTACAGCTGAGGAAACGGAGGCCGCAGTCTCCATCTGTGTGCCCTGTTTGTGCGAGTGAGGTGGCAGGCTTGGGAATGAGACCGCACTTGCAAACCCGCAGTGCCAGGGCTCGCACCGGTAACCCCGTTTGGCCTCGGGGCTGCTGCAGGAAAGAGTCCTAAGGCTTAGATGGAGGGGGTGTGAGTGTCCTGGGCCTGCTGTAACGAGGTACCTCAAACCCAGTGGCTTACACCCTCAGACACGCATTCGCTCACAGGTCCGGAAGCCGGCAGTCTGGATCACGGTGTCCCTGTGGCTGTGATCCTGTGAGAGGGGCGGTAATCCCCAGCCTCTTCCACTTCCAGCGGGGGGCGCCCACACTCATCTTGGAGCTGCGCCTCTCGGGTCTCCGCTTCCGTCCACACGTGGCCTTCTCCCCGTGTGTGTCTGTCTCTGTTTTCCCTTCCTATGAGGACACCAGTCACTGGATTAGGGCTCACCCTAATGACCTCTTCCTGACGTGGCCACTTCAGCACAGACCCTGTTTCCGGCACAGGCCATGTTCACGGGTTCCGGGAGCACAGGAACGTTTCTCCTGCTGCCTCAGGCTGGGGTCTGTCCTCACGCTGATGTCTCCTTCCCCACCCCTCTGTTCCAGAGGAGGAGCGAGTGGACATTCTAATCAACAACGCGGGCGTGATGCGGTGCCCCCACTGGACCACCGAGGACGGCTTCGAGATGCAGTTTGGCGTTAACCACCTGGGTGAGGCCTGGGCAGGCGGCTGCCCCGTGGGCTCAAGCGATCCTCCTCCGTCGTCCTCCCAATTTGCTGGGATTTTAGGCGTGAGCCAAAAGTGACCTTTTTTCATCCTTAATCCAGGTCACTTTCTCTTGACGAACTTGCTGCTGGACAAGCTGAAAGCCTCAGCCCCTTCGCGGATCATCAACCTCTCGTCCTTGGCCCATGTTGCTGGGCACATAGACTTTGATGACTTGAACTGGCAGACGAGGAAGTATAACACCAAAGCCGCCTACTGCCAGAGCAAGCTGGCCATCGTCCTCTTCACCAAGGAGCTGAGCCGGCGGCTGCAAGGTGCGGGGCGCTAGGCTCGGCCTCCCTCTTGCTTTACTCCGAGCCTAGAGCAGCCCTTCTAGGCTGATGGGAGGCCAAGCTGTGGCTCCACAACAGAATCCGTGAAAGTAGAGCACACGGACCACCCTGCCCCCTTCTGGTGCCTGAAGCAGACATCACTAATCGATCATTCTTCTGATGATTGTCTGTTCATCCCAGGTGGTCTAGTCTGCCTGGATCAGGTGTCCTTCCCTGCTGCTGTTGGGCAGGCAGCTCAGCCTTTTGGCTCCAGCCAGTGAGTCTCAACCAGGGGCAGTTCTGGCCCACAGTCGTCAGTGCCTGGAAACAACAGTGATCACAGCTGGGTGGGGGAGAGATTGCTCTGGGCATCTGGAGGGTAAAGGCCCGGATGCTGCTCAATGTCCTACAGCACAGAGGACGGCCCCTCACTCCTCCCGATCCACAGCGTCCATAGTGCTGAGGTTGAGGAATCTGTGCTGGGCCTTTGCTTCTGAAAGATGGTCTGTGGACCAGCTGTGCCAGCCCCAGTGGGAGCTGGTCAGAGTTACAGTATCTTAGATCCCACCCTCACCCACCGATTTGGACTCTCGGGGTGAGCTCAGCATTCTGGGTTTATCAAGCCCTCCAGGAAAGCTCGGCTCCCAGCAGCCATGTGGCAGAGCCGCCCTGCAAGATAAGATGACTTCACTAAGATTTCAGAGAAGAGGGACGATGGGGTTTGAGTGTAGGAAGCAGCCTGGCGCCCGGAAGCCGCACAGCTGGGTGTAGGCTGCCACAGCCTTCCAGGTAAGGCTGAACCTCTCCCTCAATCTTCTGTTTCTTCCCCAGGCTCTGGTGTGACTGTCAACGCCCTGCACCCCGGCGTGGCCAGGACAGAGCTGGGCAGACACACGGGCATCCATGGCTCCACCTTCTCCAGCACCACGCTCGGTGAGTCCCCTCCCAGCCTGGGGTCTCCACGCTGAGCCCTCCACCCCGGCTTTCTCAGCCCAGGGCCCAGGACCCTCCCTCAGAGACGGTACCTGGGGCCTCATGCCTGCTCCTCGCCCGTGTCTTCTGAGGCACAGGGCGGGTCCTTTTCCTCTGTCGACCTGGCCTGCCAACCTCTAACAGCCTCAAGAAGCAGGCAGAGCCCCACTAGCCGATGAGAAAACCGTGTCTCAGAGGAAGAGGCCGTGGAGCTGACTCCTGGAGTCAGGCTGTGCTCAGGGTAACTCCAGCTTCACCCCAAACCAGCCGTGCCTCCTGGGGAAGTGCTGTTAGCCCTCTGAGCCTGTTTCTTCATCTGCAGAGTGGAGGCCATAACAGGACTCACCTCACAGGCACTGGGAGGGTTAGACAAGACCTTCCTTAAAAGGGCCAGCACAGTGCCCCGCCCAGAGAACAGGCGGAATCAACAGTTGGAGCTTTATTTATTTATTTATTTATTTATTTTTGAGATGAAGTCTTGCTCTGTCACCCAGGCTTGACTACAATGGCATGATGGCAACTTCCACCTCCTAGGTTCAAGCGATTCTCCTGTCTCCAAGTAGCTGGGATTACAGGTGCACACCACCACGCCCAGCTAATTTGGGATTTTTAGTAGAGGTGGGGTTTCACTATAGTGGTCAGGCCAGTCTCGAACTCCTGACCTCAGGTGATCCACCTGCCTCAGCCTCCCAAAGTGCTGAGATTACAGGCGTGAGCCACCACCCCCAGCCAGTTCAAGCTTTATAACTAGTGTTTATAATCCTGAAAAACATGGAGTGGGTGAAGTGGTTGGCATCAGGAATCTTAACTTGGCCAGGCTAATAGCCATGCCTGTAATCCCAGCACTTTGGGAGGCTGTGGCAGGTGGATTACCTCAGGTCAGGAGTTCGAGACCAGCCTGGCCACCATGGTGAAACCCCATCTCTATTAAAAATACAAAAATTAAGGCTGGGTGCCATGGCTCACACCTCTAATCCCAGCACTTTGGGAGGCCGAGGCGGGCGGATCACCTGCGGTTGGGAGTTTGAGACCAGCCTGACCAACGTGGAGAAACCCTATCTCTACTAAAAATACAAAATTAGCCGGGTGTGGTGGTGCATACCTGTGGTCCCAGCTACTCGGGAGGCTGAGGCGGGAGAATCGCTTGAACCCAGGAGGTGGAGGTTGTGGTGAGCCGAGATTGTGCCACTGCACTCCAGCCTAGGCAACAAGAG
>NC_045454.1:1470918-1517766 GCF_002776525.5 Piliocolobus tephrosceles | reverse complement strand
AAAAAAAAAAAAAAAAAAAATTATCTGGGCATGGTGGTGGGTGCCTGAAGTCCCAGTTATTCGGGAGGCTGAGGCAGGAGAATTGCTTGAACCTGGGAGGTGGAGGTTACAAGTGAGCTAAGATCGTGCCACTACACTCCAGCCTGTGTGACAGAGTGAGACACCAGGTCTCCAAAAATAAATAAATAAATATATATATATATATATATATCTGTATATATATCTCCCAAGCAGCTGGGATTACAGGCACCCGCCACTACACTCAGCTAATTTTTGTATTTTTATTAGAAATGGGGTTTCATCATGTTGGCCAGGCTGGTCTGGAACTCCTGACACCAGGAGATCTGCCTGCCTTGGCCTCCCAATGTGCTGGGATTACAGGCCTGAGCCACCTCGCCTGGCCAAAATAAAAATTCTTAACCTGAGGCTGGTGCTAGGTGCATTTAATAAGTATAAGTTATTTAAGGAGAAATGGGGTAGGGTGAGGACTGGGGCTAACCAAGAGCAGGAGATCTTCCATTTTCCCCGACAAAGCCAGGAGGGCTCCTTGGGGGAGGCAGCTTCTGGTCTGACCTGGTCTGGAGGGATTAGCCTGGGCAGTGCCAGGGGATGGAGGCAGCCAAGGGGAACGGGCTGGAGGAGGGCTCTGGGGGACTCCAGGGGCCCCGAGCTCCCTGACGGGGGAGTGGGGCGTCCTCACTTCTCTCTGAGCGTGTGTGACTGAATGCCCTGTGGGCTGATTGCAGGGCCCATCTTCTGGCTGCTGGTCAAGAGCCCCCAGCTGGCCGCCCAGCCCACCACATACCTGGCCGTGGCAGAGGAACTGGCGGATGTTTCCGGAAAGTACTTCGATGGACTCAAAGTGAAGGCCCCGGCCCCCGAGGCTGAGGATGAGGAGGTGGCCCGGAGGCTTTGGGCTGAAAGCGCCCGCCTGGTGGGCTTAGAGGCTCCCTCTGTGAGGGAGCAGCCCCTGCCCCTTCCCAGATAACCTCTGGAGCAGATTTGAAAGCCAGGATGGAGCCGCAAGACCGAGGGCCGCTGTCTGCCATGCCCGCAGCTGCTTCTAGGGGGCGGTGCTGGCACCACCTGAGTGGGGAGACCCAGGACTGCCAGCCCCCATGCCCGCAGCTTCCTGTAGGGGGCGGTGCTGGCACCACCTGAGTGGGGAGACCCAGGACTGCCGGCCCCCATGCCCGCAGCTTCCTGTAGGGGGCGGTGCTGGCCGCAGTGGACTGGCCTCAGGTGACCACTGCCCTGGGGTCTGGCTGGTCCCACGTGCTCCGTTGCCAGCAGGGGAGCGGGGCCCTCTGATGCTTCCCCTGGGAATCTAAACTGGCAATGGCCGAGGAGGAACAGGCTCCGTGCACTTGTGGGCCATGTCAGGAGAGCCTGCAGTGCCTGTGGGGGAGGGCTCCAAGGTGCTCCGCAAAGAGCACGGGCAAGCTGCCTGGCACTCGGATTCTTGGGTGCCTGTGGGACCTTGTGCAGGCAAGGGTCCTCTCTGAGCCTTGGTTTCTTCAGCGGTGAGCTGCTCAGAATAACTGCTGTCTCCCGTGACGGTGTGGTGCGGCGAGCTGTCGTCTGTTCACTTTGTGGCTGTGCACAGCCCCTGCCAGGGGTGTCTGCTGAGGCTTCCTGTGCCGGCGCCCAGCCGGAGAGCAGGTGCAGGTGTCATCCCGAGTTCAGGCTCTGCACGGCATGGAGTGGGAACACCACCAGCTGCTGCTACAGGACCTGGGAGTCCCTGGGGCTCCCACCTTCCTATCAATTCTCATGGTAGTCCAAACTGCAGACTCTCAAACTTGCTCACTAAAAAAAAAGAAAGAAAATGCACTTGAGTCATAGGTTTTACTTTTTCCTCTGTGCATGGGTGAATGCCCATGAGCTGAATAAAGGCAACTCGTGGATTTATTCCTTTTAGGAAACAAGGCATCAGTTTATCACCAGGGCAACAGGCCATGCAGAGTTCAGACTTTAGAGATGAAAGCCCCTTCACCCCTTTCACAGGCCATAACTGTTTAAGTCCAGGCATCTTACAAGACGGCTTGTTAGAAACTGGGTAGAGATCAGGGTGAGATGAAAGGGCTCTCAGCTTAGGTGCAGAACCGAAGGAGACACTGAAAAGCTCAGTAATCGAGATACAAAACATGTTTTCATATCTGAGATACTGGGGAGGCCAGGGATGCTGCTCAATATCCTACAGTATGCAGAACAGCCACCCAGTCTTGCTCTGTTGCCCAGGCTGGAGTGCAATGGCATGATCTCGGCTCACTGCAACCTCTGCCTCCCGGGTTCAAGTGATTCTTATGCCTCAGCCTCCCAAGTAGCTGGGATTATAGGCGTCTTCCACCACACTTGGCTAATTAAAGACGGGGCATCATCATGTTGGCCAGGCCTGGTCTTGAACTCCTGACCTCAGGTGATCCACCCGTCTTGGCCTCCCAAAGTGCAGGAATTACAGGTGTGAGCCAGTGCACCCAGCCCTTTTTGCTTTTTAGAGACAAGGTCTCACTGTGTTGCTAAGGCTGGAGTGCAGTGCCATCACAGCTCACTACAGCCTCGACCTGTGAGTCTCCTGCCTCAGCCTCCTGAGTAGCTGGCACTACAGGTGCACGCCACCACACTTGGCTAATTATTTGTAGAGGTGGGGTCTTGCTATGTTGCCCAGGCTGGTCTCAAACTCCTGGGCTCAAGGGATCCTTTTGCCATGGCCTCCCAAATTGTTGGGATTACAGGTATGAGCCACTGTACCTGGCCGTAGTTTTCTTTCTGATGCCATACCCAGTGGTTGGAGGGTGTATTTGGGATGATCTGACTGGCAGGCAACTTCCCGTGGATCCCACAGTGAGACCACCTCCCTTTGACTGGGGGGAGATGTAGCAACTGTTTTTTTTTTTTTTTTTGAGACGGAGTCTTGCTCTGTTGCCCAGGCTGGAGTGCAGTGGTGTGATCTCCCGCTCACTGCAAGCTCTGCTTCCTGGGTTCACGCCATTCTCCTGCCTCAGGCTCCCGAGTAGCTGGGACTAAAGGTGCCTGCCACCATGCCTGGCTAATTTTTAAATATTTTTAGTAGAGACGGGGTTTCATTGTGTTAACCAGGATGGTCTCTATCTCCTGACCTCGTGATTCATCCACCTCGGCCTCCCAAAGTGCTGGGATTACAGGCGTGAGCCACCGCGCCCGGCGTAGCGACTGGTTTCTAGCAGTAGGATAGGGCAGAAGTGACGGTTGGTCTTGTGGTTAGGCTACAAAACCGACCTCTGTGATGGTAGCATCCCTCCGGTCAGCCCTCTGTCTTGCCCTCTTGCTGGCTGGCTGTGGTGGAGCCAGCTGTCATGGTGAGCGGCCCTATGGAGAAGCCAGGAAGGAACGGAGACTCGAACAACCGGGAGAAACTGAATCACACCAACAACCACGTGCGTGAGCTTGCTGTATGCTCTCGCTTGGGGGCAAGTGACAGACTCAGCCCAAGCGGAGTGGACCCCTCCAGCGTGTGAACACCAGGAGGGGGAATGGGAAGCCCGCCGACAGGAGAGAGAATGTGTGGGGGACGTATTTCTCACTGGGAGAAAAGCAAGTTTGAAAAACACTCCATGAGGGCCGGGCGCGGTGGCTCAAGCCTGTAATCCCAGCACTTTGGGAGGCCGAGACGGGCGGATCACGAGGTCAGGAGATCGAGACCATCCTGGCTAACCCGGTGAAACCCCGTCTCTACTAAAAAATACAAAAAAAAAAAAAAAAAAAAGCCGGGCAAGGTGGCGGGCGCCTGTAGTCCCAGCTACTCGGGAGGCTGAGGCAGGAGAATGGCGTAAACCTGGGAGGTGGAGCTTGCAGTGAGCTGAGATCTGGCCACTGCACTCCAGCCCGGGCGACAGAGCAAGACTCCGTCTCAAAAAAAAAAAAAAAAAAAAAGAAAAACACTACATGAGATGGGTGGGCGGAGGATAACCTCAAAGCCTCTGGTTCTCTGAATAGGTGCGTAGGACTCACCCAGGCACTCTTTCCTTTTTTAAATTGTGATAAAAAGTACACAACGCTGGCCAGGCGTGATGGTGCACTCCTGTAATCCCAGCTACTAGGGAGGCTGAGGCAGAAGAACTGCTTGAACCAAGGCGGCACGGCACCGCTCCCGGCTGTAACAAGTTTCCAGCATCCTCCTCTTCGGTGGCACAGGGGCTGGCCCCACATACATATGCGATGGCAACTGACCAGGTCCCTCATACACCGGAGTGCTCCAGAAACACCTCGTTGCCTGGGATGGAGGAGGATGTTATGCGGCCCTCCGAGGGTTTGAGTTGGATAAATGGGCAAAGGAAGTGGTTTTTAGTAGAAAGCCAGGTTTCCTTTTTTTCTTTTCCAGCCAGCAAACCCCAAACAGGAACCTATGGTTGGTGATGGATGTGCGTTCAGAAAGCGGGGAGGAGGCGGGAGTCAGAGGTGAAGGCAGTCATCAGTCATAGCTGTCCGCTGCATCACCCTCTCGCTAGCTCCAGAAAGTTTTCTGGACTTCTGTTGTGCAGCGTGGAAGTGCTCCATCTTCATTCATATCGAGTCAAGTCCAAGGACAAACTCTAAAGATGGCAGCATCTTCCGCCTTCCTGGTCAGGTTGCTGCTGTAGCGGAGTGCCACCGTGATTTCCAGCCCTGCAGCACACAGTTGCACAGCGAGAACCTGCCAGGCGTGATTCAGAGGCAGCGTATCTCCCAGCGTGATTGTGAAGGAACCAGAGGGTTAAACACAACCCGTGAACCGCAAGCCAGAAGACGGGTCCAGCTGGCTGCTGTTGACTCATCAGGGCGTGTTGCGTCCAAGCACTTCTCCAAACTACCCAAGTGGCACCCAGGGCGACATGTACATCATCTTGAGTACAATTCTCTCAAGGAAAAAACGAGTCCAGCATCTTCTGCGATGGCAACCCTGGCTTGGTGCCTCACAAGAGAAGGCCTTCAGAATACCATTTTCTTTCTCTAAGTTGCTCTTATGGGATACAAGTGATAATATTCTTTCTAAATGCCATCAGTCACACCTACATGTGTCACCAAGAGCCGGATCATTCTCTACCGTGGTGGGGCTGTCCTGTGCATTGAAGAATGCTGAGCAGTGTACTTGGCTTCAACTGACCAGATGCCAGAGGCACCCCAATTTCTGCCATCGGGTGACTGACTTATCTTCACTGTTGCGTTTGAATCTTTTCATGTATGTAAAGGACCCAGTGGGGCCAGGCGCAGTAGCTCACACCTGCAATCCCAGCACTTGGGGAGGCTGAGGTCAGCCGCTTGCTTGAGCCTAGGAGTTCAAGACCAGCCTGGGCAACATAGTGAAAACCAACTCTACAAAAAAACAATTTTTTTTTTTTTTTAGACAGAGTTGCGCTCTTGTTGCCCAGGCTGGAGTGCAGTGGCGCAATCTCGGCTCACTGCAACCTCCGCCTCCCGGGTTCAAGCGATTCTCCTGCCTCAGCCTCCTGAATAGCTGGGATTACAGGCATGCGCCACCACCCCCGGCTAATTTTGCATTTTTGGTAGAAATGGGATTTCTCCATGTTGGTCAAGGTGGTCTCGAACTGTCACCCTCAGGTGATCCACCTGCCTTGGCCTCCCAAAGTGCTGGGATTACAGGCGTGAGCCACCATGCCTGCCGGAGTTTATAGTTTTATAACCCTTATGGCAAATCTCAGTATTCTACAGGGATAAGCACAAAACCTCTTGTTCAATAAATGCAAACAGAAACGCTAACAATTCTTAAGACATTTCTAATCTTATTTTACCAATAATTTTAAAGCCAGCTTTTGTATTAAAGATTTATAACCACTGTTATTCACCTTTAAAATTCTATGCAGCTTAAAGCATTTATAATGGATAAAACTGCCGATACTGAGTGCCTGACCTAATATTTGTTTTTTTTTTTTTTTTTTTTTTGATTCTGAGTCTCGCTCTGTCGCCCGGGCTGGAGTGCAGTGGCTGGATCTCAGCTCACTGCAAGCTCCGCCTCCGGGGTTTACGCCATTCTCCTGCCTCAGCCTCCCGAGTAGCTGGGACTACAGGCGCCCGCCACCTCGCCCGGCTAGTTTTTTGTATTTTTTTTTAGTAGAGACAGGGTTTCACCGTGTTAGCCAGGATGGTCTCGATTTCCTGACCTCGTGATCTGCCCGTCTCGGCCTCCCAAAGTGCTGGGATTACAGGCTTGAGCCACGGCGCCCGGCCCTGACCTAACATTTGAAAGGTGGCAAGCATTCAACCAGGTTGCTGAGTTAATCGGAGACGTAGAGAAGATGATGTCAGGGAGGGTTTTAGATATAAACACCCTGATATTTATCATTTTAACCACTTGGAAGTGTACATACAAGTCAATGGCATTGGCCAGGTTCAGTGGCTCACGCCTGTAATCCCAGCACTTTGGGAGGCCGAATCACAAGGTCACGGTAGATCGAGACCATCCTGCCTAACGCGGTGAAACCCCGTCTCTACTAAAAATACAAAAAATTAGCCAGGCATGGTGGCGGGAGCCTGTAGTCCCAGCTACTCAGGGACTCATGCCTCCATCTCCCAAGTAGCTGGGATTACAGGCGTGTGCCACCATGCCTGGCTAATGTAACACCCAGCTAATTTTTGTATTTTTAGTAGAGATGGGGTTTCACCATGTTAACCAGGCTGGTCTCGAACTCCTGACCTCAAGTGATCCACCTGCCTCAGCCTCCCAAAGTGCTGGGATTACAGGCGTGAGCCACTGCGCCCGGCTGATTTTTATTCTTTTAATGAAGGCCGGTTGATATTACCTTGTCTGTATATACCGCATGTTGTTTACCCATTGTTGTTGATGGACATTTGGCTGGTTTCACCTCTTGGCTATTGTGAATAAAGCTGCTGTGAACACTGGTGTACAAATATGTTAGAGATCCCGTTTTGAATTCTTTTAGGTGTATACCCAGAAGTGAAATTGCTGGATTTTATGACAATCTCACATTTAACTTTTGGAGGAGCTGCTGAAACTGTTTTCCACAGCTCTGGCACCATGTTATGTCCCCGCCAGCAATGCACGCGTGGTCCAATTTTTCTGCATACGCACCAACGTTTGCTATTTTCCATTAAAAAAAAATTATAGCTGGTCGGGCGCAGTGGCTCATGCCTGTAATCCCAGCCCTTTGGGAGGCCGATGTGGGCAGATCACCTGAAGTTCGGAGTTCAAGACCAGCCTGGCCAATGTGGTGAAACCCCATCTCTACTAAAAATACAAAAATTAGCCCGGCGTGGTGGTGCATACCTATAACCCCAGCCACTTGGGAGGCTGAGGCTGGAGAATCACTTGAACCCAGGAGGTGGAGGTTGTAGTGGGCCGAGATGGTGCCACTGCACTCCAGCCTGGGCAAAAAGAGTGAGACTCTGTCTCAAAAAAAAAAAAAATTATAGCCATCCCAAAAGGTGTGAAGGCACATCACACTGTGGTTTTGATGAGTATTTTCCTAGCGACATCAGAGAGTGTATGGGAGCACGGGAACACAGGCCAGACCCCAGCAGGCGGACGAACAGGGCAACGCCGGGCTGGCCAGAGGAGATAAGCGCGGCTCCTTGGAGCTTGTGTGCAAGTCACTGTCCTGGGGAGCCGGCTACGGCTCGATGAGTCTCAATTAGGAAAGGCCGGGGCTGGCAGAGGAAGGGAGGAGAGCATTCTTCATCCTCATCACATCCTGAGCCCGCGCCCCAGGCTCCCACCACTTCCCTCCCTGGCCACAGGGCTCAGGACAGGGCTGAGGAACCATGTCTCCATGCCCGACCGCCCTCTTCTGTCTTGGTGAGTCCTGAGGGTCGATCTGGGGAGTGCTGAAAGACAGGCATGGACTGCCAGACAAAGGATTTTTAAGAAATTTGCATCGGTGATGAATTTCAGGACGAAAAGGGACCTATGAGAGCCCCTTCACTGGTTGGGTGGGGAAGCTGAGGGCCAGCGAGGTGGTGTGTTTTGCCTGAGTTATTCCAGTGTCTTCGTGGCTGGGTCAGGAAATGAACAGAGGTATCCTAGCATTGGTCACAACTTCGTTCTACTACACTGCAGCTGCCCCTTTTTAAAAAACTGTGGGCCGGGCATGGTGGCTCAAGCCTGTAATCCCAGCACTTTGGGAGGCCGAGACGGGCGGATCATGAGGTCAGGAGATCAAGACCATCCTGGCTAACCCGGTGAAACCCCCCGTCTCTACTAAAAAATACGAAAAACTAGCCAGGTGAGGTGGTGGGCGCCTGTAGTCCCAGCTACTCGGGAGGCTGAGGCAGGAGAATGGCGTAAACCCGGGAGGCGCAGCTTGCAGTGAGCCAAGATCGTGCCGCCGCACTCCAGCCTGAGTGACAGAGAGAGACTCTGTCTCAAAAAAAAAAAAAAAATACAATAAAATAAAATAAACCCAAAAACTGTGAGCCAGGCACAGTGGCTCATGCCTGTAATCTCAACTTTGGGAGGCCGAGGTGGGTGGATCACCTGAGGTCAGGAGTTCAAGACCAGCCTGGCCAACATGGCGAAACCCCATCTCTACAAAAACTAGCTGGACATGATGGTGGGTGCCTGTAATCCCAGCTACTCGGGAGGCTGAGGTGGGAGAATTGCTTGAAACCGGGAGGCAGAAGTTGCAGTGAGCTGAGGTCAGACATTGCACTCCAGCCTGGGCAATAGAGAGAGGCTCCGTCTCAAAAAAACGCTGACTGCCGTGGCTCATGCACTTTAGGAGACCGAGGCGGATGGATCACCTGAGGTTGGGAGTTGGAGACCAGCCTGACCAACATGGAGAAACCCCATCTCTACTAAAAATACAAAATTAGCTGGGCATGGTGGCGCATGCCTGTAATCCCAGATACTCTGGAGGCTGAGGCAGGAGAATTGCTTGAACCCGGGAGGCGGAGGTTGCGGTGAGCCGAGATCACGCCATTGCACTCCGGCCTGGGCAACAAGAGCAAAACTCCGTCTCAAAAAAAAAAAACATTGTGGACTTGATATCTGGACTAGGTTATGGATTTAATTTGTCAGTATCCCTTACAGCAGTGGAGTAAATAACAGTCCCCTGACGGATGGGTGGCAGGTCGAATGCATTTACGCTGCCTGCTCTTCACTTGTGCTGGGCATGTCGAATGCATTATTTCCTGATTTCTACAGGAGAATTTGACCACTAAAGGGACAGCATCTCCAAAAGGCTAAGCAGGAAGGAGATGGTTGTGTTACTGGAGATGAGAGGGTTAACTGCGAATACAAACAACCTCTCATTCATTATCCATCCATGGGTGTATTCTTTGTTTTAAATTTTTTTTTTTTGAGACGGAGTCTTGCTCTGGCGGTCGCTCAGGCTGGAGTGCAGTGGCATGATCTCGGCTCACTGCAAACTCCGCCTCCCGGGTCCAAGTGATTCTCCTGCTTCAGCCTCTGAAGTAGCTGGGATTACAGGCATCCACCGCCAGCTCCGGCTAATTTTTATATTTTTAGTAGAGACGGGGTTTCACTATGTTGGCCAGGCTGGACTTGAACTCCTGACTTCAGGTGATCCACCCGCCTTGGCCTCCCAAAGTGCTGGGGTTACAGGCGTGAGCCACCGCGTCCGGCCTGTTTTAACTTTTATTTATTTAATTTTACTTGAGACAGGGCCTCACTTCTGTCACCCAGGCTGGAGTGCAGTGGCATGATCATGGCTCACTGCAGCCTCAACCTCCCAGGCTCAACCAATCCTTCCCCATCAGCCTCCTGAGTAGCTGGAACTACAGTTGCACACCATCATGCCTGGATCATTTTTGCAATTTTTGTAGTTATGGGGCCTCGCTATGCTGCCCAGGCTGGTCTCAAACTCTTGGGTTCAAGCGATCCACCCACCTCGGCCTCCCAAAGTGTTGGGTTACAGGTGTGACCTGTACAGGTTACTGCATCTGGCTTAATTTTTGCTTCAATTGCTTTTGGGATACAAGTGGTTCTTGCTTACATGGATGAACTATCTAGTGGTGAATTCTGAGATTTTAGTGTACCTGTCACCTGAGTAGGGTACCTTGTACCTAATGTGTAGTTTTTCATCCCTACCCCCCTTCTGCCCTTCCCTTCTGAGTCTCTGAAGTCCATTACATCACCCTGTATGCCTTTGCACACCCACAGCTTAGCTCTCACTTGTGAGAACATACAGATTTTTGTTTTCCACTCCTGTGTTACTTTACTTAGAATAATGCCTTCCAGCTACATCCAACTTGCTGCAAAAGACATTTTTTTTTTTTTTGTGAGATGGAATCTCACTGTTGCTGAGGCTGGAGTACAGCAGCGTGATCTTGGCTCACTGCAACCTCCTCCTCCCGGGTTCAAGCAATTTTGCTTCAGCCTCCTGAGTAGCTGGGACTACAGGCACCTGCCACCATGCCCAGCTAATTTTTGTATTTTTAGTAGAGACAGGGTTTCACCATGTTGAGGAGGAAGGATGGTCTTGATCTCTTGACCTCATGATCCACCCGCCTCGGCCTCCCAGAGTGCTGGCATTACAGGTGTGAGCCACTGTGCCTGGCCAAAGGACATTATTTTGTTCCTTTTAATGGCTGAGTAGTATTCCACACTCATTTATTTTTACTTATTTTTGGACATGGAGTCTCACTCTGTCACCCAGGCTGGAGTGCAGTGGCATGATGTCAGCTCACTGCAACCTCCATCTCCCAGGTTCAAGTGATTCTCCTGCCTCAGCCTCCTGAGTAGCTGGGATTACAGGCTCCTGCCACTACGCCCAGCTTATGTTTGTACTTTTAGTAGAGACAGGGTTTCACCATGTTGGTCAGGCTGGTCTTGAACTCCTGACTTCAGGTGATCCACCTGCCCTGGCTTCCCAAAATGCTGGGATTACAGGCATGAGCCACCGCGCCCGGCCAGTGAGAACTTTAAAATCTACTCTCAGTGATATGCGAGTGTGCAACATGTTATTAACTACAGTCACCACGACGTGCAATAGATCTCCAAGATACACTCCTCCTGTCCAACTGAAACTGTGTCTCCTTTGACCAACATCTCCCCAAACCTTACCCCACCACCCCAGTAACCACCTCTGCTCCTGTAAGTTCCCAAGTCCACACTCTTTACCACTAAACGGTGCTGCTAGGGTTTGAACCCACCTCCTGCCAGTTGTAGGACTGTGGATAAGATACTGTCTCACTAGCCTGATGTATAAGAGGGGACTGAAAATGGTAGCTAACCCGTACGATTACGGCGACTTGGAGTCCATGCACAGGAGGCGCTCAGCACGGCACCTGGAAGGTTCCCAGCCATGGTACAGGGTCGCATGGAAACCTACCAAGAGGCTGAGGCGGGCTGTGATGGGGCAGGCGGAGGGGGACAGAGAAGCAGCTGGAGCTTGGGTTGGGGTGCAGAGGGAGCCTGTGGTTGACAAAGGCTGGTCGCCACTGGGGAGCTGGTGACCAGCTGTCACTCTCTGAGCTCAGAGTCAAGAGATGATCTGGGTTCACCCACTTCTTGCTATGTGAGCTACAGAAGGTTGCTCAGCCTCTGCCCAGTTTCCTTGTTTGCCGTGGGAATGACAACTATCCCGCCTGTGTGTGTGTGTGTCTGTGTGTGTGTGTCTGTGTGTGTGTGTGTGTGTGTGTAAGAAGGAGGGTTACCAGATAAAACACTGGATGCCTGGTTAAATTTGAATTTCAGATAATTAGTACTTTTTTTTTTCTCTTCTTCTTATTTTACTGAGACAGGGTCTTGCTCTGTTGCCCAGTCCGGAGTGCAGTGGTGCAATCTCATTTTTTTTTTTCTCGAGATGGAGTCTTGCTGTGTCGCCCAGGCTGGAGTGCAGTGGCGCGATCTCAGCTCACTGCAACCTCCACCTCCCGGGTTCAAGCGATTCTCCTGACTCAGCCTCCCAAGTAGCTGGGATTACAGGCACGTGCCACCATGCCCGGCTCATTTTTTATATTCTTAGTAGAGATGATGTTTCACCATGTTGACCAGGCTGGTCTCGAACTCCTCACCTTGTGATCTGCTCACCTTGGCCTCCCAAGGTGCTGGGATTATAGGCATGAGCCACTGCGCCTGGCCAGTGGTGCAATCTTACCCTATGGCAGCCTTGACCTCCTGGGCTCAAGCAATCCGAGGAGGGGATCGCTTATAGACATGTATTTATATACATATATACATGCATATACACATATGTATACACACACATTCATGCATATACACATGTATAGCTATATACATGCATATACACATATACATACATACACAATGTATACATATATATACACATGCATACATACATTCATGCATATACACACATGTATACACACACATATGCATATACACACATGTATACATACATATACATATATGTGTGCATATACATGTACGCACAGGTGTATGTTTACATATATGCACTATATGTGTATATACATACACTGATCAGATCAGGGTAAGCAGCACACTTATGTTCTCAAACACGCATCCTTTCTCTGTTGGGAACCTCCACCATCCTCCTTCAGGCTATTGGAAACGATATATTATCATATATATTACATCCTACCATGTAATCACGGATATGGATTCAACCAAACGTTGTAAATACTGGGAAACCCATGGCCAGTACACACTGAGATGACCTGACTTACACGCTGGGGCTCCGTCCTGCTCCATCCCTGGAGCCCAACGCATCCCATTAGTGTGGGGTTTTACTGCATATAGGACATATACAATAAAATCCAACAATATACAATGTGCAATAGTATTTACAATACTTGTCTATACAATTGCGTACTATTGGAATGCACTTGGATATTATTTCATATTGGAGACTGAAGTGAGGAAACGAAGGGACAGCAATATCTGAGGTCCCACTCCTCACATCCACTGAGGAAGCCAATGGACAACGTCTAACACGAAGGAATCCACAGAGAGCAGTATGCGTACTTTTTCCTAGAACGATGAAGATATAAAATGCCAGAAGGAACAACTGAAATAGTAAAAAATGTATGCGGGGCAGGGACAGTGGCGGGAGCTGGACAGGGTGGGTCAAGGAATCTCTGCTTGACTTTCAAAAGATCTATTTTTTGAGATGGGGGTCTCACAGTGCTGTCCAGGCTGGAGCGCAGTGGGCACCATCTTGGCTCACTGCAGGCTCGACCAGGAATCCTGGGCTCAAGGAATCCTCCCAACCTCAGCCACCCCAAATAGCTTGGACCACAGGCGCATACCACCATGCCTGGCTAATCTTTTTTTTTTTTTGGTAGAAATGAGGTCTCACTACATTGGCCAGGCTGGTCTCCAACTCCTGATCTTAGATAATCCGCCCTCCTTGGTCTCCCAAAGTGCTGGGATTACAGGTGTGAGCCACCATGCCTGGCCTTAAAAGAGTTGTCATTGTGGTAAAATACATAGAAAAGTCTGCTATAGCTGGCATTTGGTACATTCAGTGTCGTGCAGTCATCACCTCTATCTAACTCCAAGACATTTTGGCACCCTCCGAGGGAACCCCACGCCCGTTACGCCGCCACGTCTCGCCCTCCTCTCCCACCACCCCCAGCGCTCTGGCCATGGATCTGTTTTCTTCTCCTTCTTCTATAGATTTACCTATTCTGGATATTTCATGTAAATGACCTCATAGACTATGCGGCTTTTTCTGACTGGCTTCTCTCACTTAAATTACATGCACATGTATATTTTGAAGAAATAAATAATTAGGACAGAATAAAGCATATGCGTGCAAATGTCTCATCACCACGCCCAGCAGGCGGGAATGTCCATAAAAGCGAGTCCTGGCATCTGGTCCCTTTCTTCTTTCCTCAGGGCTGTGTCTGGGGCATGTGCCAGCGCAGACAGGTGAGTCCTTCCCCCAGACCCCTTCCCTCCTGCGGGATCCGCCAGCGTGCGAGGGCAGCGGGGCCAGGCGGGGTCTGCAGGGAGGCTGACTCAGCCCTGCTCCTCTTCCAGGACTGCTGCCCAAGCCCTCCCTCCAGGCTCTGCCCAGCTCCCTGGTGCCCCTGGAGAAGCCAGTGACCCTCCGGTGCCAGGGACCCCCGGGCGTGGACCTGTACCGCCTGGAGAAGCTGAGTTCCAGCAGGTACCAGGATCAGGCCGTCCTCTTCATCCCGGCCATGAAGAGAAGCCTGGCCGGACGCTACCGCTGCTCCTACCAGAACGGAAGCCTCTGGTCCCTGCCCAGTGACCAGCTGGAGCTCGTCGCCACCGGTAAAGGAAGGGGGATCGGAGCCTGGGACTGCCTGGTCCTCCGTTCAGGACACAAATATGGGCGACACTGAGAGTAGGGATTAGGGCCGGAATAAGGGTGAGGCAAACCAGGCACTGGCCTAACTGGTGGTGGTGCCACAACATTTATGGATCAATGTGAATAATATATATATATATATTTTTGAGACAGAGTCTTGCTCTGTCACCCAGGCTGGAGTGCAGTGGCCGGATCTCAGCTCACTGCAAGCTCCGCCTCCCGGGTTTACGCCATTCTCCTGCCTCAGCCTCCCGAGTAGCTGGGACTACAGGCGCCCGCCACCTCGCCCGGCTAGTTTTTTGTATTTTTTAGTAGAGACAGAGTTTCACCGTGTTAGCCAGGATGGTCTCGATCTCCTGACCTCGTGATCCGCCCGTCTCGGCCTCCCAAAGTGCTGGGATTACAGGCTTGAGCCACTGCGCCTGGCTTAATGTGAATAATATTTTATTTGTTTTATTTTTTGGACACAGGGCCTTGCTGCGTCACCCAGGCTGGAGTGCAGTGCTGCGACCTTGGCTCACTGCAGCCTCCACCTCCTAAGTTCAAGTGATTCTCCTGCCTCAGCCCTCCAAGTAGCTGGGACTACAGGTGTGCACCACCATGCCCAGCTCATTTTTAATTTTTTTGTGGAGATGGGGTCTCTTGACAGTTTTCCCAAAAAGCATTAAAATAAAAGAGAGAGAGAGGGTCTCGCTATGTTGCTTAGGCTCTCAAACTCCTGGGCTCAAGCGATCCTTTCACTTTGGCCTCCCAAAGTGTTGGGATTATAGGCCTGAGCCACTGCATCTGGGTGTGAGTAACATTTTAATGCAATTTTTTAAAAAATCAAAATAAATCGCAAACCATCCACAATGAAAAAATAAATCAGAATTTCAAATAAAGGCAGAATCAGGCAGTGCCTGTGCCAAGTCATACCAGAGCCTGCCAAAACGAAAAACAGGCACTCTTTTATCTGTATTTTAATGCACTTAAAAAAATTAGAGATGGGGTCTTGCTATGTGGCCCAGGCTGGAGTGCAGTGGCTGTTCACAGGAGCAATCATAGCTCACGGCAGCCTGGAACTCCTTGCCTTAAGCAATCCTCCTGCCTCAGCCTCATGAGTAGCAGGGACTACAGTCACAGGCCACCGTGCTTGGCTCAGGATTCTTTTTAAAACTTGGTTTTGGAATCATTTTTAGACTGACAGAAAAGTTGCAAAGATAATATTAATGAAAATATTTCACCCAGGATCCCCTCATGTTAACATCTTACATTTGTTACAACTAAAAAATAAACACAGCACTGGTCCCAGTGGCTCACACCTGTAATCCCAGCACTTTGGGAGGCTGAGGCAGGAGGACCACTTGAGCCAGGGAGGCTGAGGCTGCAGGGAGCTGTGATCATGCCTCTGCACTCCAGCTTGGGTGACAGAGTGAGGCCCTGTATCAACAAACAAACAAACAAACAAAAAAGTAACCATAGGCCAGACACGGTGGCTCACGCCTATAATCCCAGCACTTTGGGAGGCCGAGGTGGGCGGATCACAAGGTCAGGAGATCGAGACCATCCTGGCTAACACAATGAAACCCCGTCTCTACTAAAAATACAAAAAAATACAAAATTAGCCAGGCGTGGTGGTGGTGCCTGTAGTCCCAGCTACTCAGGAGGCTGAGGCAGGTGAATGGCGTGAACCTGGGAGGCGGAGCTTGCTGTGAGCCGAGATAGCGCCACTGCACTCCAGCCTGGGCGACACAGCGAGACTTCGTCTCAAAAAAAAAAAAAAAATCATAATAAATCTTTCTTTCAGGGGAATAAAGTATTCAAATAGAATAATGTGAGTTTTAATGACCTACTCTTCAAATTTTCATTTTTTCAAATATGTTAATTGTTTGGGAATGATTAAATTTTACACCCCAGGAGACTGCACTCATGCCACCCTAATTCCTGGCCCGCTGCACTGTGGTCTATTCCGCGGTGTAAACTCTGCCTACCTCCCCTCTCCTCCCTCACTCCTCTGCAGCATCACTGGCCTCCTCTCTGCTACTAGGATGGACCAGCCTGGCTGCCTCATTACTTCTTTTGGGGTCAGACTCAAATGCTATCTTCTTATTAAGTATTTACCCCACCACCCTCGTCAAAACGGCCCTCCTCACTATCTGGTATGTCAAGTATACCTTTATTTACCTTGGTGATGGCTGTCTATTTTTTAATTCCTGATGGAATTTTTTGTTGTTGTTAGAATACAGGGCTGGGAGCGGGTGGCTCACGCCTGTAATCTCAGCACTTTGGGAGGCCAAGGCGGGTGGATCACCTGAGGTCAGAGGTTCAAGACCAGACTGGCCAACATGGTGAAACTCTACAAAATACAAAAATTAGCTGGGCATGATGGCGAGTGCCTGTAATCCCAGCTACTCGCGAGGCTGAGGCAGAAGAGTTGCTTCAACCTGGGAGGCGGAGATTGCAGTGAGCCGAGATCATGCCATTGCGCTCCAGCCTGGGCGACAGAGCAAAAAACAAAACAAAACAGAACCAAACAAAACAAAACAACAAAAAAAGAATACAGACAGACACATAATAGCTGCTTAAGAGAAAATTAAGAGACAATTTGCTGAGTGAATGTTACAATTATCAGGCAGCTTATATTTTTCTCTTCCTTACTTCTTTTCTTTTGTTTTCTCTTTCTTTGACTTTTTTTGAGACAAGGTCTCACTCTGTCACCCAAGCTGGAGTACAGTGATCACGGCTCACTGCAGCCTCGACTTCCTAGGCTCAAGCAATCCTCCCACATTGGCCTCCCAAAGTGCTGGGATGAGCGGTGTGAGCCGCCGCACCCGGCCTCAACCTTTGTTTCACCGCCTCCTGTGTGCAGGCATGCATCACCACACCGGACTACGACAATACCCTCACGTCAGAGTGGTGTAGGTTCGTGTTGAGGATGGAGACCCTAGAATCAAACTCCGTGACTGCAAATTTCAGCTCTGCCCCTTATGATCTTGGACAAGTTATTTATTTATTTTTAAATTAAAAATTTTCCAGGTTTGTTGAGTTATAATTGAAAAACAAAAATGGAACATATCCAAGGCCTACAAGTTCATGTTTTGATGGACCTATCCACTGTGAGATAGTTACCACGAGCAAGCTAATTAACATACATCACCTCGCACGGGTAACTTTTCTTTCTTTTTTTTTTTTGAGACGGAGTCTCGCTCTGTTGCCCAGGCTGGAGTGCAGTGGCTGGACTCAGCTCACTGCAAGCTCCGCCTCCCGGTTTACGCCATTCTCCTGCCTCAGACTCCCGAGTAGCTGGGACTACAGGCGCCCGCCACCTCGCCCGGCTAGTTTTTTTTTTTTTTGTATTTTTTTAGTAGAGACGGGATTTCACCGTGTTAGCCAGGATGGTCTCGATCTCCTGACCTCGTGATCCGCCCGTCTCGGCCTCCCAAAGTGCTGGGATTACAGGCTTGAGCCACCGTGCCCGGCTCAGTTAACTTTTCTTTTGCGTGTGAGAACACTTACTATCTACCCTCTTAGCAAATTTCAAGGACGCACTGCTGTCTTGTTACCTGGGGTTGGACAAATTATTTAATGCCATGTGCCTTAGTTTCATTTATAAAATAGGGACGTTAAGAGTGAGGACTCCACAGGTCTCTGAGGATTCACTGAACTGATGTACGTCATGAGTTCAGTTTGGAAGGCACCTGGAGCTGGCACTGTCAGCCACATTTACAATGTAACGACTGTATGTGACAATGCAAGCTTACAGCATGGTAGAAGCTTAAGCTGTTTACTTATTCCCATCTCATTTCAAGAGCTTGCTAGGCAACAGGCACTCTGCTAAATGCTTTCTGTGTACTGTCTCGTTCGATCATCCCCATTTTAGCAGAACAAGGCAGTGAGGCTCAGATACAGAGGGAGATTTGTCTCCGGGGCCACTTAAAGGCAGAACCAGGATTTGCACCCAGGCACTAGGATGTAAGCACACAGCCTCGCTTCCTCAACCACTCGGTGACTTGACCTCTCTGTGAGCTTGGCTGGGGGAGTGTGCTGTTTGGGAGGGATACAGCCAGAAAGCTCCCCAGCTCTCAGGCAGGTGTGGGCACCTCCCCAGTCTCAGCTGAGATGCTGGCTGCTGCCTTTAACATCAGACCTTCCTTTTCTCCCAGGAGTTTTTGCCAAGCCCTCGCTCTCAGCCCAGCCCGGCCCAGCGGTGTCCTCAGGGGGGGACGTGACCCTACAGTGTCAGACCCGGTATGGCTTTGACCAATTTGCTCTGTACAAGGAAGGGGACCCTGCGCCCTACAAGAATCCTGAGAGATGGTACCGGGCTAGTTTCCCCATCATCACGGTGACCGCTGCTCACAGCGGAACCTACCGCTGCTACAGCTTCTCCAGCAGGGACCCATACCTGTGGTCGGCTCCCAGCGACCCCCTGGAGCTCATGGTCACAGGTAGGGGTGGTGCAGACCAAACCTTTCTTCCGCAGCCTTTGTAGGTCCTGAGGGCCATTCCCAGGGGAGGGGCCATCGGTGGGGAGGAAGTGGGAGGGCAGGAAGCCCTGAGTTGCAGGCAGCTGGGAGCATGGAGGTTTCTTTTCTTTTTCTTTTCTTTTTTTTTTGAAGTCTTGCTCTGTCACCCAGGCTGGAGTGCAGTGGGGCGATCTCAGCTCACTGCAACCTCC
Source organism: Piliocolobus tephrosceles (assembly GCF_002776525.5). Taxonomy (NCBI): domain Eukaryota; kingdom Metazoa; phylum Chordata; class Mammalia; order Primates; family Cercopithecidae; genus Piliocolobus; species Piliocolobus tephrosceles. Next base: position 1,498,893 of record NC_045454.1, on the reverse strand, counting down.
GCCTCCCAGGTAGCTGGGATTCTCCTGCCTCAGCCTCCCGAGTAGCTGGGATTACAGGCGCCTGCCACCACGCACGGCTAATTTTTGTATTTTTAGTAGAGACGGGGTTTCACGCTGTGGGTCAGGCTGGTCTCGAACTCCTGACCTCATGATCTGCCTGCCTCAGCCTCCCAAAGTGCTGGGATTACAGGCATGAACCACCGTGCCAGCCTTGGCTACCATTCTTAAAGGGGGTTTCTTTCAAAAGAGAGCAGCATACCTCATAATGTGGTTATATACATGCAATGGAATATTACGCAGCCTTAAAAAAGAAGGAAATTCTGACACATACGACAACATGGATATACCTTGAGGACATTGTGCTAAGTCAGTCACAAAAGGACAACTACTGTATGATCCTACTCACAGGAGGTATCTAATGTCAAAATTGTAGAAACACAAAGTACAATGGTGGTTGTTAAGGGCCAGAAAGAGGAGAGAGCAGGAATTAGTGTTTAATGGGCATAGAGTTTCAGTTTTGCAAGAAAAATAACTTCTAGAGGTCAACATATCGTACCACAGTGTGAACACACCCGGTGCCACTGGTCAGTACACTTAACAACGTCACATTAAATCCAACAAAATACATCATTTAGTTTTTTGGTAGAAAAAGTCTGTTTTGGCCGGGCGCGGTGGCTCACGCCTGTAATCCCAGCACTTTGGGAGGCCGAGGTGGGCGGATCACGAGGTCAGGAGATCGAGACCATCCTGGCTAACACAGTGAAACCCCGTCTCTACTAAAAATACAAAAAATTAGCCGGGCGAGGTGGCGGCGCCTGTAGTCCCAGCTACTCGGGAGGCTGAGGCAGGAGAATGGCGTGAACCCAGGAGGCGGAGCTTGCAGTGAGCCGAGATCGCGCCACTGCACTCCAGCCTGGGGGACAGAGTGGGACTCTGTCTCAAAAAAAAAAAAAGAAAAAAGACAAAGTCTGTTTTGCCCCCAAGGTCACAGTGAGGGGTAGGACACAGGAATCCAGAAGAAGAAATAGAACCGAGGTTCTAAGAGGTCGGACAGGAGTTGCATGCATTTCCTTGTTAAGTATCCCAGAATGTGCCAGGTGTGCCTTACAAATGCTGCCTTTTTTTTTTTTTTTTGAGAGCCTCGCTCTGTCACCCAGACTGGAGTGCAGTGGTGTGATCTCAGCTCACTATAACCTTCATCTTCCGGGTTTAAGTGATTCTGCTGCCTCAGCCTCCACCTCCCGGTTTTAAGCGATTCTCCTGCCTCAACCTCCCGAGTAGCTGGGACTACAGGCACCTGCCATCACGCCCAGCTAATTTTTGTATTTTTGTAGATACGGGGTTTCACCATGTTGGCCAGGCTGGTCTTGAACTCTTGGCCTCAGTTGATCTGCCCGCCTCGGCAAAGTGCTGGGATTACAGGTGTGAGTCACCACGCCTGGCTAAGCCTTTTTCTTTTTTCTTTTTTTTTTTTTTGAGATGGAGTCTTACTGCATCGCCCAGGCTAGAGTGCAGTGGTGCAATCTTGGCTCACTGCAACCTCTGCCTCCCAGGTTCAAGCGATTCTCCTGTCTCAGCCTCCCAAGTAGCTGGAACTACAGGTGCATGCCACAATGCCTGGCTAATTTTTGTATTTTTGATAGAGACGGGTTTGACCATCTTGGCCAGGCTGGTCTTAAACTCCTGACCTCAGGTGATCTGCCCACCTCGGCCTCCCAGAGTGCTGGGATTACAGGTGTGAGCCACTGCACCTGGTCAGAAATACCATTTGACCCAGCAATCCCATTACTGGTTATATATCCAAAAGCATATAAATCATTGTATTATAAAGATAACATGCACACATATGTTCATTGCAGCACTATTCACAATAGCAAAGACATGGAATCAACCCAAATGCCCATCAATGACAGACTGCATGAAGAAAATACAAAGTCTCACTGTCGCCCAGGCTGGAGTGCAGTGGTGCGATCTTGGCTCACCGCAACCTGTGCCTCTTGGGTTCACGCCATTCTCCTGCCTCAGCCTCCCAAGTAGCTGGGACTACAGGCACCTGCCACCACACCCGGCTAATTTTTTGTATTTTTAATAGAGACGGAGTTTCACCATGTTCGCCAGGATGGTCTCGATCTCCTGACCTTGTGATCCGCCCGCCTCGGCCTCCCAAAGTGCTGGGATTACAGGCGTGAGCCACCGCGCCCGGCCAACACAAGCTCATTCTTCTTCTGAGGCTAACACTAGCTCATTCTTCCTAACATGAGCTCATGAAGACGCGGATCCACTTACTCTTCTTCAAATTGAGATATAATCCACATAACATAAAATGTACCATGCCAACTAGGATGGCTATGATTATTAAAATAAAACAAACGGACAAGAAGTATTGGTGAGGATTTGGAAGAACCTTCCTGTATTGCTGGTGGGAATATAAAATGGTGCAGCTGCCTTGAAAAACAGTCTGTGGCCAGGCGCAGCCTGTAATCCCAGCACTTTGAGAGGCTGAGGAGGGTGGACCACAAGGTCAGGAGATCGAGACCATCCTGGCCGACATGGTGAAACCCAATCTCTACTAAAGTACAAAAAAAAGTTGGTCGGGCATGGTGGCAGGCACCTGTAATCCCAGCTACTCAGGAGGCTGAGGCAGGAGAATCGCTTGAACCTGGGAGGTGGAGGTTACAGTGAGCTAAGATCGCAGCACTACACTCCAGCCTGGGCAACAGAATGAGACTCCGTCTCAAAACAAAAAAAAAAAGAAAAGAAAAGAAAAGAAAGAAAAACAGTCTGGTAGTTTTTCAAAAAGTAAAACACAGAGTTACTATATGACCCAGTGATTCCACCACCCCTGGGTGTGTGCCCAAGAGAATAGAAAACTTATGATCACACAAAGACTTGTATGTGAATGTTCACAGCAGCAATATTCATAATAGCAAAACGTGGAAAAAACCCAAGTGCCCATCAACTGATGAACGGATCTGCTTTTTTTTTTTTTTTTTGAGACGGAGTCTCGCGCTGTCGCCCAGACTGGAGTGCAGTGGCTGGATCTCAGCTCATTGCAAGCTCCGCCTCCTGGGTTCCCGTCATTCTCCTGCCTCAGCCTCCGGAGTAGCTGGGACTACAGGCGCCCGCCACCTCGCCCGGCTAGTTTTTTGTATTTTTTAGTAGAGACGGGGTAGCCAGGATGGTCTCGATCTCCTGACCTTGTGATCCGCCCGTCTCGGCCTCCCAAAGTGCTGGGATTACAGGCTTGAGCCACCGCGCCTGGCCCGAATCTGCTTCTTACTAAGCCGGCGATGGAAGATAAGTCTAACACCTTTCAAATTTGTCTGTATTCAGCGTCTGCGCTGTGTGTGTCAGAGAAAGGGGTTCCAGGGAGCCTAGACATCTCAGGAGAGGAATGGAGGTATCTAGAGGATATAGGGAACCACGGGGAAGACCTCACATTGCTTTGCTTTCTTATACTTCTTAGAATTCTCAGAAGCCACCACTGAACTGACCGTCTCATTCACAAACAAAGTCTTCACAACTGGTGAGTAACCAGGCATTTCATGCTCCGCAGAAAGGAGTGTGAGGATGGAGCTCTGTCTTCCATTATCTAAGCCTATAGGCTTTTTTTTTTTTGAGACGGAGTCTCGCTCTGTCTCCTGGGCTGGGGAGTGCAGTGGCCGGATCTCAGCTCACTGCAAGCTCCGCCTCCCGGGTTCACACCATTCTCCTGCCTCAGCCTCCCGAGTAGCTGGGACTACAGGCGCCCGCCACCTCGCCCAGCTAGTTTTTTGTATTTTTTTAGTAGAGACGGGGTTTCACCGTGTTAGCCAGGATGGTCTCGATCTCCTGACCTCGTGATCCGCCCGTCTCGGCCTCCCAAAGTGCTGGGATTACAGGCTTGAGCCACCGCGCCCGGCCTTCGGCCCACATCTTCTAACCTCTCCAGGCCTCTGCAGATACGCTTTCCTCAGTCTCCTTCCCTTGCCTTTCCTGGAAAATCTCCATTTCCTTCCAGACTAAACACCTTCACAGATTCCTGATAATAGGGTAGGTATCTCCATTGGGCCCATGGGACTCTTGCTTTCATGAGGCACCTGATCCCAGAGAGTTCTATTTTTTTTTTTTTTTGAGGTAGAGTCTTGCTCTGTCACCCAGGCTGTAGTGCAGTGGTGAGATCTTGGCTCACTGTAACCTCTGCTGCCCGGGTTCAAGCGACTCTCCTGCCTCAGACTCCAAGAAGCTGAGATTACAGGTGCGTGCCACCATGCCTGGCTAATTTCTGTTTTTTTAGTAGAGACGGGGTTTTAGCATCTTGGCCAGGCTGGTCTTGAACTCCTGACCTTGGGATCCACCCATCTCAGCCTCCCAAAATGTTGGGATTACAGGCATGAGCCACTGCGCCCGGCATATCCCAGAGATTTCTAACCCTGCGATGGGGTCCTTCCCTATCTTCAGTTCAGAACCTCCCAGTCACCCTCAGGATGCAGTTCCAATTCCTCAGCTTGCTATTCCATGAGCTTAGATTTCCAGCCACTGTTGATCCCTCCCATCTTGTCTGCACACCTTCCATTCATTCCCACGCTGTTCTCAGCCCCACGGTCACTTGAATCTCTTCTGGAGGCTTCCTAACCTCTCCTGACTCTGAATCCAATCTACTTGCTCTGCCTTTTCTTCCATTTCCCCATGGCGTCAATTCCTCACGAAAGCCTTGGCCGTCCAGGCTGGATTGGTGGCTTCCTCTCCTCTCGCTCAGTGCCTTGTGGGCTGTCTATTACAGCAATTTTCACAGTATATTAAAATTATCGCTTTGCTGTCATCCCCGCACGTTGGGAGGCCAAGGCAGGTGGATCACCTGAGGTCAGGAGACCAGTCTGGCCAACGTGGTGAAACCCTGTCTCTACTGGAAATACAAAAATTAGCCGGGTGTGGTGGTGGGCATCCGTAATTCCAGCTACTTACAAGGCTGAGGCAGGAGAATCGCTTGAACCCAGGAGTTGGAGGTTGCAGTGAGCTGAGATCACTTCAGCCTGGACAACAGAGTGAGATTCCATACTAAAAAAAAAAAAAAAAAAAAAAAACGCTTTACTTCTCTGTCTCCTCCAATGGTCTGGGAACCGCAGATAGACAATGTCTTATGTTTTTGTTGTTGTTGTTGTTTTGAGACGGAGTCTCACTCTGCTCACTGCAATCTCGGCTCACTGCAACCTCCGACTCCTGAGTAGCTGGGACTACAGGCGTGCGCCACCATGCCCAGCTAATTTTCGTATTTTTAGTAGAGACGGGGTTTCACCTTGTTGGCCAGGATGGTCTCCATTTCTTGACCTCAGGTGATCCGCCTGCCTCGGCCTCCCAAAGTGCTGGGATTACAGGCATTCAGCCAGTGCCATGCCTGGCCTGACAATGTCTTATTAATATGTGGGTTCCCATGGCCCAGCACATGGCTGAGTACCTGGCAAGTCTCAGGAGAAACTTGAGGAATAAGAGAGCTGGCACGTTTGAGGTGCTCATATGTCAAGCACTGTGCTTTATATTACTAACATTACTATTATCTTGACTTTCACATCAACCTATAAGGGATCTCGTTAATTTTATTGGACACATGGGGAAACCGGCTTACAGATGCTGAGTCGCTTGCCAGATAGCTCACATCTAACAGGTGATAGAGTTGGGGTTCAAATCTGGAGGACAGCCTGACTCTACAGTTCATGCTTTTTTTTTTTTGAGACGGAGTCTCGCTCTGCCGCCCAGACTGGAGTGCAGTGGCCGGATCTCAGCTCACTGCAAGCTCCGCCTCCCGGGTTCCCGCCATTCTCCTGCCTCAGCCTCCCGGGTAGCTGGGACTACAGGCGCCGCCACCTCGCCCGGCTAGTTTTTTGTATTTTTTAGTAGAGACGGGGTTTCACCGTGTTAGCCAGGATGGTCTCGATCTCCTGACCTCGTGATCCGCCCGTCTCGGCCTCCCAAAGTGCTGGGATTACAGGCTTGAGCCACCGCGCCCGGCCGCTTTTTTTTTTTTGGACAGGGTCTTGCTCTGTTTCCCAGGCTAGAGTGCAGTGGTGCAATCCTGGCTCACTGTAGCCTCAACCTCCCAGGGCTCAGGTGATCTTCCTGCCTCAGCCCCCACTGAATAGCTGGGACTACTGGCACGTGCCACCACGCCTGGCTGATTTCTGTATTTTTTGTAGAGATAGGGTTTTTCCATGCTGCTCAGGTGGGTCTTCAAGGCCTGGACTCAAGCCAGCCTCCCACCTCAGCCTCCCAAAGTGTTGGGATTACAGGCATGAGGCACCGTGCCCAGCCCATGCTCTTCTTAAACGCTGTGGAATTCGACCTCCCCGTGTGTGTGTGTTCCGAGTTGGCACAGTGACGGGGGAGGGAATATAGTTTCATTTCACACTTAGCCTGTTTTTGTTCCCAGAGACTCCTAGGAGTATCACCGCCAGTCCAAAGGAGTCAGGCTCTCCAGCTGGTGAGTAAGTCGTCCGCTCCAGACCCCCTTCCTTCTCACTCATCTCTTCACCCAAAGCCAAGTCCTTTGTCTACACAGGGGCTGCAGCTCTCAGCTCTTGGGTTCCAGTGTGTAGAGTGAAGGCAGTTATCAGCGTAGGGGGTTCAGAATTGCGCATTAAGATCAGGCGGGAAGGTTGAGATTTTAAAAAGGGTCAGAGAAAGAGAGATTCCATCTCTTCCTCACCCTTTATAACTGTCTTCCCTTTTGCAATACATCAGATAACGAGGCAGCATCTGTGTGTGGGGAGTTGTCTCAGAGCCCTGTGGGAGCACACGAGGGAGAGATGCTACTTAGAGAACTGGGCTCATCTGGCCCTGACACCTACTCGGGAGGGGAGGAACCCTCCAGGAAAGAGAATGGCATCCCAGCTAGTAGAGAATAACAGGATCTCTGAGAAGCCCAGGATGTGGCTTGGAGAGGGTCCTGCAGGTGGGCCTTTTCTGCAGACGGGCTTTTTCTGCAGACGGGCTTTTTTGGAGGTGGGCTTTTTCACCGGCTCCTGCCTGTCCTCATTCCTCCAGGTCCCGCCCGCCAGTACTACACCAAGGGCAACCTGGTCCGGATATGCCTCGGGGCTGTGATCCTAATACTCCTGGCAGGGTTTCTGGCAGAGGACTGGCACAGCCGGAGGAAGCGCCTGCGGCACAGGATCAGGGCTGTGCAGAGGCCGCTTCCGCCCCTCCCGCAGACCCGGAAATCACACGGGGATCAGGATGGAGGCCGACCGGATGTTCACAGCCGCGGGTTATGTTCATGACCACTGAACCCCAGGCATGGTCGTATCCAAGGGACGGATCATGGCATGGGAGGCGACTCAAAGACTGTGGCGCGTGTGGAGCATGGGAGCAGGAGGGCAGAGGCTACAGCTGTGGAAAGGAGGCCACGCTGCCTCCTCCTGGTGTTCCATCAAGGAGCCGTTCAGCCGGTGTCTGTCTGTCTGGCTCTCTGTCTGAGGGCACCCTCCATTTGGGATGGAAGGAATCTGTGGAGACCCCATCCTCCTCCCTGCACACTGTGGATGACACGGTACCCTGGCTGGACCACAGACTGGCCTCTTTCTTCAACCTTCTCTAATACGGGCTCCAGACGGACCTCAAACGTTCCCGGCTCTCAGGGCTGACTCTGTTCCATCCCCTGTGCAGAACCCTCCCGTGCTTCCCCTTGGCCCTCTGTGCTCTTGTCTGGTTTTCCCCCAGAAACTCTCGCCCTCACTCCATCTTCCACTGCAGTCGAACAAATCTCCTTTCGTCTCTCAGAACGGGCCGTGCAGGCAGTTTGGGTATGTCATTCGTTTTCCTTAGTATAAAACTAGCGTGTTGCCCTCTTCCCTTCACATCAGAAAACAACATCAGCCTGTGCAACATGGTGAAACCCCGTCTCTACCAAAAAAACAAACATTAGCCAGGTGTGCTGGTGCATCCCTATACTCCCAGCACTTCAGGGGGCAGAGGTGGGAGAACGGCTTGAGCCTGGGAGGCAGAGGTTGCAGTGAGCTGAGATCACACCACTGCACTCCAGCCCGGGTGACAAAGCCCGACCATGTCTCAAAAAAACAAAGTTATGAATATGCTAATTACCTGATTTGATCAAAACACATTGTATACATGTATTGAAATATTGCTGCCTACCCCATAAATAGGTACAATTATGTATACATTTTTAAAATAATAAAAATAAAATAAGATAATGCACCATCTCCACCCCTCTCATATTTACTTTCTGAAGGAAATGTTAGGTCTTCTCAAAGTAAATTTCTATACTTACTATAGCTTTAGGCGTTTCTTGACCATCTAATGAGTGTAAAACTGTACCACTGGGTCAGGGGCAGTGGATCATGTCTGTAATCCTAGCACTTTGGGAGGCCAAGGCAGGAGGATCACTTGAGCCTAGGAGTTTAAGACTAGCCTGGGCAACATAGTGAGATCCCATCTCTACTTAAAGAAGATAAAAATTTTTTTAAAAAAGGAAAAGAATGGCCACGATGGCTCATGCCTGTAATCTCAGCACTTTGGGAGGTTGAGGTGGGTGGGTCACTAGGGAAAAGACAGAAGGATGGCAGAAAGAAGCTCCAGGACGACGGCTGTGAATCAGGGCTACTGAGCACACAGCTTGGGTGAAGGGGGAACGGGAAGGTTGCTTAGAGAAACCTCCAAATGTAAGAATGGGTTAATTATTTGTCTTAACATAGTGGAAAATCATACTGAGATGCTATCAAAAGACAGATGAAAAATAATTATAGAGGCCAAGTAAACTAAGTAGATTTTAAAAAGACAAGTATAGCCTAGGCAGAGTGGCTCACACCTGTAATCCCAGCACTTTGGGAGAATGAGGCAGGATCGCTTAAGCCTAAGAGTTCGAGACCAGCCTGGGCAAGATGGTGAAACCTCATCTCATATATAAAAAATACAAAAAATTAGCTGGGTGTGGTACCACATGCCTACTCTCAGGTACTCAGGAGGCTGAGGTTGGGGATCACCTGAGCCCACGGAGGTTGAGGCTGCAGTGAGCCATGATTGCACTACTGCTCTCAAGCCTGAGACCCTGCCTCAAAAGAAAACAAAAAATAAAAAGCAAATATAAACGTTAGGGGAACAACAACAAAAATAAAAGAATCAAGTTATATTACCTGAAAATTCTCAGCCGTGAGTATCTGTGGGTATAAAAATGTGATACTGGCCAGGCGTGGTGGCTCATGCCTGTAATCCCAGCACTTTGGGAAGTTGAGGCGGGCGGATCACCAGGTCAGAAGATCGAGATCAGCCTGGCCAACATGGTGAAACCTCGTCTCTACTAAAAATACAAAAATTAGCCAGTCGTGGTGGCATACACCTGTAGTCCCAGCTACTCAGGAGGCTGAGGCAGGAGAATCACTTGAACCCAGGAGGTGGAGGCTGCAGTGAGCTGAGATTGTGCCGCTGCACTCCAGTCTGGGTGACAGAGTAAGACTGTCTCCAAAAAGAAAAAAAAAAGTGATACTGAATGTTGATGTGCAGACGTAGACATAAACATTGGAAAAGAAAAAACAGTAAGAACAACACTGTAGAAGAACTAAGTCCCTGCCTATTATGATAGGAATCCAGTAAGTGTAAGCTCATTCACATGGTTACACATTTTTAGAAATCTAATATTAACAAGTTCCTAAAGAAAACAGCTAAAAGTGGGTGTCTCTTAGGCGGAGCAATGGAAGAGACGGTTGGTTAGCCATTGCATTTTGTACACACCCTTTTATTGCTATTGGAATTTTTTAAGCAGGTGTGTGTATACTTTTGTAACACAATAAATAATAACAGTATACATCTTTTCTTTTAGAAGTATGCTGTTAAACAGAATTAAGAACAGGAAGTTTCAAAATTGTTTCCTGCAGGAGAGAAGACTTACTGATGGGAGAGAGTTCTGAAACACCTGCTTTGCATACTGCTGCTTGAAGGGGTGGCCTACCCCTCCACACCTGTGGGTGTTTCTCATTAGGTGGAACTAGAGACTTGAGAAAAGAAATGAGACACAGAGACAAAGTATTAAGAAAAAGTGGGCCCAGGGGACCGGCGCTCAGCATACAGAGGACCCACGCCGGCACCTGTCTCTGAGTTCCCTTAGTATTTATTGATAATTATCTTTACCATCTTAAAGAAAAGGAAGTGGCAGGATAATAGGATCATTGTAGGGAGAAAGTCAGCAGTAAGACATGAATAAAGATCTCTGTGACATGAATAAGTTTAAGGAAAAGTGCTGTGCCTTGATATGCATATGTAAACCTCTCCATAAACCTTTTTAGTGCATAAAGAGCAGCATTGCGCTAGGAAGTCCCGCCTTTCGCCCTAACGCGGTTTTCTCCTTTCTCAGTAAACAGAACATACAATCGGGTTTTACACGGAGATGTTCCATTGCCCAGGGACGGGCAGGAGACAGATGCTTTTCTCTATCTCAACCGCCAACAACCGCCAAGAGGCCTTCTTTCCTCTTGTACTGGTCCTCCTCAGCACAGACCCCTCACGGGTGTCAGGCTGGGGGACGATCAGGTCTTTCCCATCCCACGAGGCCATATTTCCGACTATCACATGGGGAGAAACCTTGGACAATACCTAGCTTTCCTAGGCAGAGGTCCCTGCGAACTTTGACAGTGTGCGTGTCCCTGGGTACTTGAGATTAACAGAATGGTGATGACTTTTAACCAGCAAGCTGCCTTCAGGCACTTGTTTAACAAAGCGCAGCCTGCACAGCCCAAAATCCTCTAATCCTTGAGTCACCATAGCACATGTCTCTTGCAAGGACAAGGTTGGGGGTAGGGTCACAGATTAACAGCATCTCAAATACAGAACAAAATGGAGTCTCTTATGTCTACTTATTTCTATATAGACACAGTAACAGTCTGAGCTTTCTTTTCCCCACAGCTGCTTAGTTAAAAAATCACATTTTAACTTCAAAATATCCAAACTAATAACACAGTTTTAAAATAACAAATTATTACAAATACTACAAAATAATAAAAATACCAGTAGTGCAGAGTGGAAATGCAAAGCTATGCGTGCTAGAAGGCTAACATTCAATTAGTCATAACAAACAACAAAATTAAAGAACAAGATAGTTGTGACTTACCTTGGTCAATCACTTTCCATAGTAATTCAAGCCATTCAATCCAGGACCTCACCTCGGAAAATGAAGGAAAAAAGCAACAGAAAATAGTACAGAGGTCTCTGGTGTTCAAAGAATAGGCGCTGCAGGGAGATGTGGGTGCCTGAGCTGTGCCCAGTCACTCAAAGGGCACACCTGACGCTACCTGTTCACTTGGGGCTTCGGAGGAGAGGGGAAAGACAAATTCCTCTGAGGCACTTTCTGTCTCCTGACTTCACTTCTTGCCTACCTTCGACTGCACTTCCTGAATTGATGTCACTTCCTGTCTTCTGACGTTGCCTCCTGTATGACCTCACTTCCTGTCTTCTACCGTCACTTCCTGTCTTCTGACTTTACTTCCTGTATGACCTCATTTCTAGGCTTCTACCGCCACTTGGTGTCTTTCGCTTTTTCTTCCTGTCTGGTTTTCTCTTTTGGTTTTTAGAGCGGTCGTGTAGTCCTTGACAGGGTCTCTCTGTGTCGCCCAGGGTGGAGTGCAGTTGTGTCAGCTTGAAACCACCTTTGCAAAATTATGACTCAGACAGTGAAAGAGATTTAACTTAACTGACTCCATTTTGCTTCTAACCTCTAAGCTGTCCTTTTTCATTCCTGGTTGTAGGCTGAACTTTGGGAGAAACTTAGTTTATAGTTTAAACAAAGACGATAACCCTTTCCCAAAGCAGACCTCTTTGTTGCCTGGGGACTAGATTAGCTCTGTAGGACTAACATTAGCCACGAGATTAGAAATTATGATTTAGGAGTCATGCAGCTGGAGGCTACAAGATTGGGACCCTCCCTAAACTGCTTCTAAGTGCTTGAGATAATTTGCAGAACCTGCACTTGATGGATCAGCTGGCACCACCCATATCAATAAACTGGCCCATCTTATCTTCTGGCCTCCACTCAGGAACTGACTGTGAGAAGATAGCTTTGAATCCCATTATTTCATCCCTGACCAATCAGCACTCCTAGCCCACGGGCTTCCCACCCACCAAGTTATCCTTAAAAACTCTTCTTCCTGAATGCTGAGAGACGCTGATTTGAGTAATAAAACTCTGATGTGGCCGGGCACGGTGGCTCACGCCTGTAATTCCAGCACTCCGGGAGGCTGAGGTGGGTGGATCACGAGGTCAGGAGATTGAGCCCATCCTGGCTAACACGGTGAAACCCCGTCTCTACTAAAAATACAAAAAATTAGCCGGGCGAGGTGGCGAGCGCCTGTAATCCCAGCCACTGGGAGGCTGAGGCAGGAGAATGGCATGAACCCAGGAGGCGGAGCTTGCAGTGAGCCCAGATCACACCACTGCACTCCTGCCTGGGGAACAGGGTGAGACTCAGTCTCAAAATAAAATAAAACTCTGATCTTTCATAAAGCCAGCTCTGCATGAATTATTTTCTACTGCGATTCTCCTCTCCTGATGAATCAGCTCTGTCTGGGCAGTGGGCAAGGTGAACACCTTGGGCGATTACAATCTTGGCTCACGGCAACCTCCACCTCCTGGGTTCAAGCGATTCTCCTACCTCAGACTCCCAGGTAGCTGAGATTACAGACGTGCAATACCACACTCAGCTACAATTTTTTTTTTTTTTTTGTTGAGACAGAGTCTCATTCTGTCCCTCAGGCTGAAGTGCAATGGCTCACTGCAACCTCTACCTCCCGGGTTTAAGCGATTCTCCTGCATCAGCCTCCAGAGTAGCTGGGACTACAAGCATGTGACACCACGCCCGGCTGATTTTTGTATTTTTAGTAGAGACAGGGTTTCACTATGTTGGCAAGGCTGGTCTTGAACTCCTGACCTCATGTGATACACCCACCTCCGCCTCCCCAAGTGCTGGGATTACAGGTGCGATTCACCGTGCCCAGCCCACTCCCTGTCTTCCGACTTTACTTCCTGACTCTACTTGCACAGAGCACATTTACGTGATCTACACTGCTGTGTGTGGGTGAGTAGAGGAACCTTGGAGAAGCCTGGGTCAGGGCTCAGGGAATGAGCGAGAGGAAAGGATGTGGTTACCATGGAAGTTGTTTTGGGGCACAGGATGTGATCTGCGATTGGGGATTGTGAAAAGACCCTCACCGAGGTCTTTCTTCCAGAGCTGCGGCTGAGCCAGGAAACGTGGCTTAGCTCATGGAGTAACCTTAACTTTCAGAAGCCTGAAAATGAGACTTGCATGTAGAGTGGGGTGGGTGTGGGGGTGTGTGTGTGTGTGTGTGTGAAGGAGGGATCAGGCTCTCATGACCTCTGGATCTTTTTTTTTTTTGCTCCAGGAACACTTCCCAAGCCCACCATCTGGGCTAACCCAGCCCTCGTGGTTCCCGGGTGCAAACATGGCCATGGCATTGTGGAATGATTTTTTTTGTATCCTTAGCAGAGAACCCAGTGAACTTTGATGATTAATGTGATGAGATCCAGACTTCAGTGATGGGCGAAGGCGAGTGGTCACAGGTGAGGGGTCACAGGTGAGGTGCAAGAAAACAGGGACAGCAGTACTTGTTCATCTCTGGACATAGATTCAGACACACATGAACGAACCCATGTGCCACAGATTTCAGTTTAGTACTTGTAGGTCATGAGGGCAGGCATCTGAGAGCATGGCTAGATGAAATACACACGTTGGAGAAAGATGGTTAATTATGAGTGCAAGTTTACATTTTATGGGCCCTGGGGTATCAATACAGCTCCTAAATGGATGTAGATACATGACTCAATTTCTTCTGTAAAGATGGGGCTAGATTACAATGGTTCTCAACCTAAGAACATTTTGCATTTTAGTAAATATTTTCTAATGCCCAGAGACATTTTTGATCATCGTAACTGTGAGGATGCTGGTATCTAGTGGGTAGAGGCTAGGGATGCTGCCAAACATCCCGTAAATGTAGAGGACCGTGTTTCCTAACAAGTAGTGATCTGACTCCAAATGTCAATAGTGTGGAGTGAGAAACCTTTAGTGTCCTTTTAAAACGCTGTGCGTCTCTTTTACCAACCTCCCCCCTTTCTCCCGGTGAACCTGAGAATAAAGATGCTCTGGAGGCCAGGCATGGTAGCTTATTTCTGTAATCCCAGCACTTTGGGAGGCTGAGGCAGGCGGATCACCTGAGGTCAGGAGTTCAAGACCAGCCTGGCCAACATGGTGAGACCCTGTCTACTAAAAATGCAAAAATTTGCCGGGAGTCTGGGGCAGAATTGCTTGAACTTGGGAGGCAGAGGTTGCAGTGAGCCAAGATCACGCCACTGCACTCCAGACCAGGCAATGGAGCGAGACTGTCCAAAAAAAAAAAAAAAAAAGGGGGAGGGGGGCTCAGGGAATGACCTATGCTGTGTTGGATAAGGAGACCTTGAAACAGGAAACCTCAGAAACCCACATAGTATATAGTGGAACTGGAAAGTGATGGAGTGGTTTAAAGGTAGTATCAGAGAAGTTGGATCTAGTTGGTAAAAATAAACCAATGGCCCCTGATGAAGAAATTAAAGTGTAAGAGTGAGATTAATTTTTTTAGTTTTAAATTGAAATATTAAAACTAATTTTGGCCAGGTGTGGTGGCTCAGACATGTAATCCCACCACCTGGGGAGGCCAAGCTGGGCAGATCAGCCTCGAACCTGAACTCAGTAGTTCGAGACCAGTCTGGGCAACATGGTGAAACCCCATCTCTACAAAAAATACAAAAATTACCTGGGTGCAGTGGTGCACACCTGTGGGCCCAGCTACATAGGAGGCTGAGGTGGGAGAATTGCTTGAAATGGGAAGGTGGAGGCTGCAGTGAGCTGAGATCGTGCCATTGTACTCCAGCCTGGGCGACAGAGCAAGATTGTCACAAAGAAGAAAAAAATAAAGAAATGTTGCCGGGTGTGGTGACTCACGCCTGTAATCCCAGCACTTTGGGAGACCAAGGCAGGTGGATCACCTGAGGTTAGGAGTTCGAGACCAGCCTGACCAACATGGTAAAACCCCGTCTCTACTAAAAATACAAAATTAGCTGGGTGTGGTGGTGCATGCCTGTAATCCCAGCTACTCGGGAGGCCGAGGCAGGAGAATCACTTGAACCAGGGGAGGTGGAGGTTGCGGTGTGCTAAAATCGTGCCATTGCACTGCAACCTGGACAAGAGTGAAACTGTCTCCAAAAAAAAAAAAAAAAAAGTTATTTTATTAGTGTTTAATAAAAACTTGTACTGTTAATTTTCCCCCTTACCATCCATTTGTTTGCTCACCCAGTAAACACAGTCAGCAATGTTAAAGTTATTATTCTGTCTCCCCATGAGAAGCAACTTTGCCAACTAGAGTAGTTCCTTTTGTTGGTGGTTTTACAGTGTAGAGCTCGCACTGTTGCTTTGTTGAATTTGGAATTCTGTATCACAAGGAAATCCTGGAGACTCTATAGGCAAAACTAGGCACACCATGTCTTTTTGTTTTTGTTTTTGTTTTTGTTTTTTTTTTTTTGAGAGTTGCTGTTGCCCAGGCTAGAGTGCAATAGCGCTGTCCTCACCTCACTGCAACCTCCGCCTTCTGGGTTTAAGCAATTCTCCTGCTCAGTCTCCCAAGTAGCTGGGATTACAGGCACGTGCCACTACACCTGGCTAACGTTTTGTATTTTTAGTAGAGATGGGGTTTCACCATGTTGGCCAGTCTGGTCTCGAACTCCTGACCTCGCGATCGGCCCACCTCAGCCTCCCAAAGTGCTGGGATTACAGGTGTGAGCCACCGTGCCTGGCAATAGAAAAGATTCTATTTTAAGTTGGAATTTTAAAAAAGCAAATCAGAGCAATGACATGGTCATATATGAGCTACACCGAAACACCTAAAATATTGTATGTTGCTAGGAGAAATCCTCTCGCAAGTAATACTCAACAGGCAGTGATCCATGCAGGTCAAGAAGTAACAGGGCAGGCTAGGCACAGTGGCTCACACTTGTAATCCCAGCATTTTGGGAGGCTGAGGCAGGAATATTACTTGAGCCTGGGAGTTCGACACCAGCCTGGGCAACATAGTGAGACCCTGTCTTCAAAAAAACCCAAGAATTGGCCTGGTTTGGTGCCGTGCATCTGTAGTCCCAACTACTGAGGAGGTTGAGGCTGGAGGATCACTTGAACCTGGGAGCTTGAGGCTGCAGTGAGCTATTGTGCTGTTGTACTCCAACCTGGGCAACAGAGCAACACTCACTCTTGAGGAAAAAAAAAAAAAAAAGGGCGAGGTACAGTGGCTCATGCCTATAATCCCAGCACTCTGGGAGCTTAGGTCGGTGGATCACTTGAGGTCAGGAGTTTGACACCAGCCTGGCCAACATGGTGAAACCTCGTCTGTACTAAAAACACACAAAAAAATTTAGCTGGGTATGGTGGGGGATGCCTGTAATCCCAGCTACTCGGGAGGCTGAGACAGAATTGCTTGAACCTGGGAGGTTGTAGTGAGCTGAGATCGTGCCACTGCACTCCAGCATGGGCAACAGAGTGAAATTCAAGTCTTAAAAAAAAAAGAAATACCAAGAAGGCAAGGCAAAGATTGACAAGGCAATAGAAATCAATGCAATTAAACACTGTCAACCTCCCCCAGCCCCCAGGTTCTCCCCAGTAAGATATCTTTTTTTTGTTTTTTTTTTTTTTTTTTTTTTGAGACGGAGTCTGGCTCTGTCACCCAGGCTGGAGTGCTGTGGCCGGATCTCAGCTCACTGCAAGCTCCGCCTCCCGGGTTCACGCCATTCTCCTGCCTCAGCCTCCCGAGTAGCTGGGACTACAGGCACCTGCCAAGTTTTTAAATACTTTTTAGTAGAGACGCGGTTAGCCGAGATGGTCTTGATCTCCCGATCTCGTGATCCGCCCACCTCAGCCTCCTCAAGTGCCGGGATTACAGGCTTGAGCCACTTTGCCTGGCCTGCTTTTTGTATTTTTTTAGTAGAGACGGGGATTCACCGTGTTAGCCAGGATAGTCTCGATCTCCTGACCTCGTGATCCGCCCGTCTCGGCCTCCCAAAGTGCTGGGATTACAGGCGTGAGCCACCATGCCCATTAAGTAACAGCTTCATTTGTGAATGCTCTCACCTTTATTTCTCTCAATGTACCCGTGATACAGATATTTCATATGTAACAAAGTTAAGGACGTGTGCACGTGTAAAACAGAGGCAGAACCATGGCTGAAACATCTAGCCTAGCAGTGAACTCATTATCCCTGAGGAGTGGGGGCGGGGGAGAAGAGGAGCCACAGGCAGTTCACCAACACCTGGAAGATCAACAACTTCATGGAGAATGAGTGACTCGGGGGAATTCAGATCATGAAGTCATGAGAGGAAGGTCTTTTTTTCAAGGGATCATGTTTCTCCGTATCAATAATCAGTTGTGGGTTGTTTTCTTCTATTTCTTCCAGCAGCTTATGGAGTTCATCATTAAAGTCATCTATTTTCAACCTGGGGCACAAAATGGGGGAGGAAAAGGTTACTTTGTGTATCAAGAAGATTTTTCAAATTCCCAAGTACCTGAAATTCTGTTGAGGCAGAGCATGGGTCACCTTTCCTGGTTATTCTAGGTGGCAAAGGAGTGTTCCATATATGATTTTTTTTTTTTCTTTGAGACAGTCTGTTGCCCAGGCTAGAGTGCAGTGGGACCATCTCAGCTCACTGCAACCTGTACCTCTAGAGTTCAAGCCATCCTATCCTCTGCCTCCTGAGTAGCTGGGACTACAGGCGCCTGCCACCATGCTCAGCTAATTTTGTATTTTTAATCGAGTTGGGGTTTTACCATGTTGCCCAGACCACACTTGGCCTGATTGCTTATTTATTTTTAAATATAAAATGAGGCCAGATGTGGTGGGTCATACCCGTAAAGCCAGCACTTTGGGAGAGTGAGGCGGGCAGATCACTTGAGGTCAGGAGTTTGAGACCAGCCTAGGCAAGATGGTCAAAGTCCATCTCTACTAAAAATATAAAAGTTAGCTAGGTGTGATGGTGCGTGCCTATGGCCCCAGCTACTCAGGAGGCTGAGACAGGAGAATCACTTGAACCTGGGAGGTGGATGTCACAGTGAGCCGAGATCAGGCCACTGCACTCCAGCCTGAGCAACAGAGTGAGATTTTTGTCTCAAAAATAAATAATAAAATGCAAAATTAAAGACTTTCATTTCTCTTTTTAATCTTTTTTTTTCATTCCTCTTATTCTCAACCATGTTGATCTGATGAGAAAAACATCACATCAGGTTAACCTTGTAATGGTATCAAGCCACTGTGTATTTTTACGTTCTTGTTTATCATGCACAGAAAATGGAATTGCTGAGTGCAGCTGGGCTATATAGCTCTAATACCTGCCTCCCTGCTCCATCACCCACTTTGGCAACTTCTACTCAGTGGACCCAAGAGTACCAGGTTAAACAGAGGAGATGCAGGCCAGGCATGGTGGCTCATGCCTGTAATCCCAGCACTTTGGGAGGCTGAGGCAGGCGGGTCACCTGAAGTCAGGAGTTCGAGACCAGCCTGACCAACATGGAGCAACCCCGTCTCTACTAAAAATACAAAATGAGCCAGACGTGGTGCACATGCCTGTAGTCCCAGCTACTTGGGAGGCTGAGGGAGAACTGCTTGAACCCGGGAGGCGGAGGCTGCAGTGAGCTGAGATAGCACCATTGCACTCCAGACTGGGCAACAAGAGCAAAACTCCATCTCCAAAAAATAAACTCAAAGCTTAAAAAGCCCTTAACGTCCATATTCTTTTGACTTGCAAAGTATCTTAGGCTGAGATTCATGTTAAGTAAACAAGTAATCTATGTTTCTTCTACATAAAGATTATTTTAAGCCAGCAGTAGACTATATTGCTTGTGAGAATTTCTGGAAGTTCCCATACTCCTAGGAAGTGGCTCTTGGTTCTTTGACGCCATGGTATTGAAATACAACTCAGGCTGGGTGCAGTGGCTCATGCCTGTAATCCTAGCACTTTGGGACGCTGAGGTGGGTGAACCACCAAGGTCAGGAGTTCGAGACCACCCTGGCCAACATGGCAAAACCTGTCTCTACTAAAGATACAAAGATTAGCTACGTGTGGTGGTGTATGCCTGTAATCCCAGCTACACGGGAGGCTGAGGCATGAGAATAGCCTGAACCTGAGAGGCGGAGGTTGCAGTTAGCTGAGATACTACACCACTATACCCCAGCCTGGGCAACAGAGCGAGACTCCATCTCAGAAAACAAAACAAAACAAAATCCAAAACCCCAACACAAAACCCAACAAACAAAACACAATCCAATGACAACTGGCTCTAGTGAGCAGGTAGAGAAGCAGCCATGGCTGGGTGCAATGGTTCATGCTTATAAGCCTAGCTCCTCAGCAGGAACTGAGGTAGGAGGATTGCTTGAGCCTAGGAACTGGAGTGAGCCATCATTGTGCTGCTGGACTCCAGCCTGGGGAACATCGTGAGTTCTTGCCTCAAAGAAAAAAAAGGGCTGGGTGCAGTGGTTCACGCCTGTAATCCCAGCACTTTGGGAGACCGAGGCGGGTGGATCACCTGAGGTCAGGAGTTCGAGACCAGCCTGGCCAACATGGTGAAACCCCATCTCTACTAAAAATACAGAATTAGCTGGGTGTGGTGGCAGGAACCTGTAATTCCAGCTACCGGATCAGTCTCCTACAGCAGGTCCATGTCATTATGTTTCCCCTAAACCTACCACCCCGGAGAAAGCCTGACAGGGAAGTAAATGGATCATACCTGAGTGTCTGGAGGGTGCCGTTGGGACGTGTCAAGGTTTTAAACAGCATCTTCACTCCACTAGACCCCAAGGGATTCTGGCCCAGGTCCAGAGTGATGAGGCTCTGGTTGCAGCTGAGGGCAGAGCAGAGGTCTTCACAACTGAAGGGAGGGATGGAACATCCCCACAGCCTGAGGAGACACAGAAATGAGCACGTTGATTCAACTGGTGCTGATCGATGCCCTCCCATAAGCCAAGCACAGCCTCGGGTGTTGGGGACCTGCATGACCAACACAAGTCTCAGGCCAGGCACGGTGGCTCACGCCTGTAATTCCAGCACTTTGGGAGGCCCAGGTGGGTGGATCACGAGGTCAGGAGATCGAGACCATCCTGGCTAACCTGGTGAAACCCCGTCTCTACTAAAAATACAAAAAACTAGCCGGGCAAGGTGGCGGGCACCTGTAGTCCCAGCTACTCGGGAGGCTGAGGCAGGAGAATGGCATGAACCCGGGAGGTGGAGCTTGCAGTGAGCCAAGATCCGGCCATTGCACTCCAGCCTGGGCGACAGAGCGAGACTCCATCTCAAAAAAAAAAAAAAAAAAAAAGACTTAGACATAGTAGACATAGACTAGAACTATTCCTTTCACCATCCTAGTGAAAGCTCAGTTGACTCTATCCGAGTCCTCTCAGTGACATAATTTGGGAAGTCGGCTTCACTGATTGCTTTACATTAGCCACAGATTCAATAAGGTCTAAGTAGAGGAAGTTGAACTTGTAAGTTAACTCACCACAGACATCTCAAGTTGCACAGTGGTTTGCTCAAAGCCTCGCACAGGACCTTCATTCCGGTAACTCCTATGTGATTCAGTCCAAGATCCAAACACGACAGGCTTGATTTTTCTTGGAGGAGCTTTGCGAGACTGCAGCAGCCATCGCTCGTGATGTCGCAGTTCCACAGCCTAGAAATCAACCACAGGAAGAAAGCAAGCCCGAACCTGTGAGTTCTCACTGGTGTGAGGCACCTTCGACTCTGAGCCGTGGGTTTTAGACACGCTTAGAGACAATGGTGACTTGGAGATGGAATCATGGGGTGGTGTGGGTGGACAGAAGAATGGCCTCCCAAAGATGTCCAAGTGCCAACTCCTGGCACCTGCCAGCAAAAGGGACCTCGCATCTTAGATGTGACTGAGCATCTTAAGATGCTTTATATCCTGGTTTCTTTGGGTAGGTCCAGCAATCACAGGGATCCTCATAAGAGGGAGCTGAGAGTCAAAGCCAGCAGGAGGTGACGTGATAAGGGGGCCAGAGCAATGTTTGAAGATGCTCTGCTGAAGTCGGAGGAAGGGCCACAAGCCAAGGAATGCAGGTGGTCAACAGAAGTTGGAAAAGTAAAAGATTCTCAGCGGGCACGGTGGCTCACTTCAACCTCCGCTTCCCGGGTTCAGGCGATTCTCATGTCCCAGTCTTCGGAATATCTGGGATTATAGGCACACGCACACGTGTTTGTGTGTGTGTACCACCACACCCAGCTAAGTTCTGTATTTTTAGTAGAGACAGGGTTTCACCATGTTGGCCAGGCTGGTCTCGAACTCCCGGCCTCAGATGATCTGCCCATCCTGGCCTCCCTAATGTGCCGGGATTACACTTCTATTTCCTAAGTTCAGTTGCTAGAGAGGTAGTGTCTTACAGGCAAAAGATGCCAGCTCAGACTCCAACGTATCTGTGGTAGGATCTGAGATACCAATCAACACAGCTGATCAGACAGATTTCACCTTAAGTTCTGTTTTCTTTCTTCTGTCTCAATAGAGTTCTGACCTTAAATATAATTTGAACTAAGCGAAGTATACCACTAGCTGAGGGTACACTGGAAGGGCCATGGAAATAGAGGGCAGATTGGAGCCCATGACGACAGAGGAGTGAAAACACACCCCTAAGTCTTAAAGGTTTGTGAATGTACAGAAACTTTTTTCTTTGAGACAGTCTCCCTCTGACGCCCAGGTTGGAGTACAGGAGCGCAGTCTTGGCTCACTGCAACCTCCGCCTCCCAGGTTCAAGCAATTCTCTGCCGCACCCTCCCAAGTAGCTGGGATTGCAGACATCCGACACCACACCTGGCTAATTTTGTATTTTTAGTAAAGATAGGGTTTCACGTGTTAGCCAGGCTAGTCTTGAACTCCTGACCTCATGATCCACCTGTCTCAGCCTCCCAAAGTGCGGGGATTACAGGCATGAGCCACCATACCCAGCCTTCTAGAAACTTCCATGACTGTGTGATGGAGGAAAGCCCATATAAGACTAAAGGGAAGTTGACAACTTAGCAAAATAGGGGCATGGATCAAAAAGTTGAATTGAGGGGGCTGGCACGGTGGCTCACGCCTGTAATCCCAGCACTGTGGGAGGCTGAGGTGGGCGGATCACCTGAGGTCAGTAGTTCGAGACCAGCCTGACAACGTCTCTACTAAAAATACAGAAGTTAGCTGGGCGTGGTGGCATGCACCTTAATCCCTGGGAGGCTGAGGCAGGAGAATGGCGGGAACCCGGGAAGCGGAGCTTGCAGTGAGCCGAGATCGAGCCACTGCACTCCAGCCTGGGAGAAAGCGAGAGTCCATCTCAAAAAAAAAAAAAAAAAAAAACCACCACACACATGCATACAGAAAACCAAGAAAACTAGACAATTTGAAGATAGCAAGTGAGTGACATCTCACTGCCTGTGGGACTTCAGTTTTAGTGTTTCAGGGCCTAAATATAGTGGGTGTGGGAAGAATCCCTTCCTTCTACCCATCTCCAGCCACGAACTGAGTATGTCATTGAAGTGGGTAGTTTTCAGATGCCAGGTGCATATCCTAGATTAAAGCTACTTTACAGGAAGATGACAGTTCCCACCTGTTGGAGGTGATGTTAGAGACAAAGAATACCAGAGACATATGGCCAGGCGCGGTGGCTCATGCCTGTAATCCCAGCACTTTGGAAGACTGAGGTGGGCAGATTACAAGGTCAAGAGTTCGAGACCAGCCTGGCCAACGTGGTGAAACCCGTCTCTACTAAAAATACAAAAATTAGCCAGACGTGGTGGTGGGCACCTGTAGTCCCAGCTACTCGGGAGGCTGAGGCAG
Organism: Piliocolobus tephrosceles; assembly: GCF_002776525.5. Taxonomy (NCBI): domain Eukaryota; kingdom Metazoa; phylum Chordata; class Mammalia; order Primates; family Cercopithecidae; genus Piliocolobus; species Piliocolobus tephrosceles. The sequence goes on along the minus strand of NC_045454.1, from coordinate 1,476,017 downwards.
GAGAATCGCCTGAAGCCAGAAGTTGCAGTGAGCCGAGATCATGCCATTGCACTCCAACCTGGGCAACAGAGCAAGACTCCATCTTAAAAAAGAAAAAAATACCAGAGATGAATCGAATCTCTGAACAGAAACCATCAGTGCAGACAGTTTTTTTTTTTTTGAGACAATCAATCTCGTTCTGTCACCCAGGCTGGCATGATCTTGGCTCCTTGTAAGCTCCGCCTCCTGGCTTCAAGCAATTCTCCTGCCTCAGCCTCCCAAGTAGCTGGGATTACAGGACCACACCACACGCCTGGCTAATTTTTTTATTTTTAGTAGAGACAGGGTTTCACCATGTTGGCCAGGGTGGTCTCAAGCTCCTGACCTCAGGTGATCCGCCTACCTCAGCCTCCCAAAGTGCTAAGACTACAGGCATGAGCCACCGTGCCAGAACTCAATTCCTTTCTAAAGATTTGTCCTATAATTTTTCTTGGAGAGAGTGTCTTGTTCTATTGCCTAGACTGTACTGCAGTGGTGCAATCTCAGCTCACTGCAACCTCCACCTCCCAGGTTCAAGTGATTCTCCTGCCTTAGCCTCCTGAGTAACTGGGATTACAGGCATATCCCACCATCCCCAGCTAATTTTTGTATTTTTAGTAGAGACGATGTTTCACCATATTGGCCAGGCTGGTCTTGAACTCCTGGTCTCAAAGGATCTTCCTGCCTCGGCTTCCCAACGTGCTGGGATTACAGGCGTGAGCCACTGTGCCTGGCCACCGGTCCTGTGACTTTAGTATTAACAGGAAGATCGTATTGCGCATGTAGTTCCAATAGCTTCCACTGGGAGTCTGAGCCTATGATGGCCCAGAAGACTACCTGATTTGCAAATCATTAAATAAATGAATTCCATTTATAACCAATTGCATGCAATTTATGTTACACAATTATAGGTCGAAGAACACAGATTACGAGAAAACACAGCGTGGGGCGAGATGGCTCATGCCTGTAATCCTAGCACTTTGGGAGGCCAAGGCAGGCAGATCTCTTGAGCTCAGGAGTTTGAGATCAGCCTAGGCAACATAGCGAGACCCCATCTCTAAAATACATACATAAAGAGGAAAAAAAGCCGGATGCGGTGGCTCAAGCCTGTAATCCCAGCACTTTGGGAGGCCGAGACAGGCGGATCACGAGGTCACGAGATCGAGACCATCCTGGCTAACACAGGGAAACCCCGTCTCTACAAAAAAAAAAAACAAAACAAACAAACAAACAAAAAAAAACTAGCCGGGCGAGGTGGCGGGCGCCTATGGTCCCAGCTAATCGGGAGGCTGAGGCAGGAGAATGGTGGGAACCCGGGAGGCGGAGCTTGCAGTGAGCTGAGGTCCGGCAACTACACTCCAGCCTGGGCAACAGAGCAAGACTCAGTCTCAAAAAAAAAAAAAAAAAAGAAAAAAAAAAAAATCCTGAAAGCCAGCTACATTCTCCAAATCCCTATAGAATATTACCACCACCACCACCACTCACTACTACTACTACTTATACTTTTTTTCCTATCACCATCTCCCCAGATCTCACCAGTTGTAACCATTAGCATCATGCTTGGGGCATTTAGAGGAATTAAGTGTTCTCATAACCACCCTACTAGAACCCGGAGGTGGGGGGCTATGTACACACACACACACACACAGGCAGCTAGCACAGACTTACACCAAGGCCTGCAGTTTACACTCGGGGTAGCTCAGGCCCTCACACAGAAACTTCACCCCTGTATCCTTGAGGGAGTTCTTGGCCAAGCACAGGTGTGTCAGTTCCCGGCTGACCACCAAAACAGCAGCAAGGTCCTTGCAATTGGCTTCTGTCAGGTGACAGTTTTCCAACCTGCAAAAGAATCACAAATGGCAACACGGTTGACATTTCCAACTTCTCGGCTATCTCCAAATGCCAGCATCCGAAAGCCCCTTCTTGTGCTGTCCCTCCCCACCCTCTGTCACACGCTGGTGATCCTATGAAGGAACAGTAAGGAGAGAACAAGATTCACAAGCCATCGGCCTGGATCTAAACATGGGAACAGGTGTTCACATCAGCGAGAGGTTCCAAACTGCCAAATCAGGCATGACCACTGCTCGTGTATGGCCCCAGATTGAAACCACAGCTGCTCCGGAGGAAGAGGAGAGACTTACGACAACCTCTGCAGGAAGCACTTTGGGTGCCTCAAAGTTGTGTACAGCAACTTGGCACCCTCATCCAGGAGCTCATTGTCGGAGAGGTTTACGCACATCAGGGACTGGTTGGCTTCAAGGGCCAAGGAGAGATCAGCCCACTGCTGAGTGGTAGCAGAACAAGACACCAGCCTGTGGGAGAAATGGGAACAAGTTGTTTTTTTTTTATTTTTTTGAGATGGAGTCTCACTCTTGTTGCCCAGGCTGGAGTGCAATGGCACAGTCTCGGCTCACAGCAACCTCCGCCACCCGGGGTCAAGCGATTCTCCTGCCTCAGCCTCCCGAGTAGCTGGGATTGCAGGCATGCACCATCACGCCTGGCTGATTTTGTATTTTTAGTAGAGACGGGGTTTCTCCACGTTGGTCAGGCTGGTCTCGAACTCCTGACCTCAGGTGATCCACCTGCCTTGGCCTCCCAAAGTGCTGGGATTACAGGCGTGAGCCAGCACGCCCAGCAGAGTAAGTCATTCTTGAGAATCTAACCACGAAATCGTCTTTGATTTACATCTCACTGGTTATGTTACACCCTGACTTATCTGGAGCAGTGGTTGTCAAAGGGTGGTCCCCAGACCAGTGGCATGAGCATTGTCCAGCAATCAGCCGGAAATACATGAACCTCAGTCAACCTGACTCAAATGTTGGATGCAGAGTCCACTAACCTATGTTTCATTGTTTGGTTTTTTGAAAGGGAGTTATGCTGTGTCACCCAGGCTGGAGTGCAGTGGCACAATCTCGGCTCACAGCAACCTCCGCCTCCTGGATTCAAGCAATTCTCCTGCCTCAGCCTCCCGAGTAGCTTGGATTACAGGCGCGTGCCATCTTGCCTGGCTAATTTTTGTATTTTTAGTAGAGACGGGTTTTCACCATGTTGGCCAGGCTGGTTTCAAACTCCTAACTTTGGCTGGGGCGATGGTTCACACCTGTAATCCCAACACTTTGGGAGGCTGAGGCGGGCAGATCACAAGGTCAGGAGTTTGAGAAACCCCAGCTCTACTAAACATATGAAAATTAGCTGGGCGTGGTGGCGCACGCCTGTAGTCCCAGCTACTCAGGAGGCTGAGGAAAGAGAATTGAACCCAGGAGGTGGAGGTTGCAGTGAGCCAAGATCACTCCACTGCACTCCAGCCTGGGCGACAGAGCAAGACTCCATCTCAAAATAAACAAAAACTCCCGACTTCAAGTGATACACCAGCCTAGGCCACCCAAAGTACTGGGATTACAGGTATGAGCCACCATGCCCAGCCCACTAACCTACGTTTCAAGGTGCTCTGTGTTCATCCGGAAAATGTGTTAGAATAAATTCGTAAGAAATGAGTGGCTGGGCATGGTGGCTCATGCTGTAATCCCAGCACTTTGGCAGGTAGATCCCAGGCCAAGGCAGGTGGATCATGAGGCCAGGAGTTTAAAACCAGCCAGAACAACATGATGAAACCCCATTTCTCCTAAAAATACAAGAATTAGCTGGGTGGGGTGGCACATGGCTGCAATCCCAGCATTTTGGAAGGCAGGTGGATCACTTGAGGTCAGGAGTTCGAGACCAGCCTGGCCAACATGGGGAAACCCCGTCTCTACTAAAGACACAAAAAATTAGCTGGGCGTGGTGGATTCCCGAGGTCAGGAGTTTGAGACCACCCTGGCCACCAGCATGGCGTAACCCTGTCTCTACTAGAAATACAAAAATACAGCTGGGTGCCTGTAATCCCAGCTACTCAGGAAGTTGAGGCAGGAGAATCACTTGAACCTGGGAGGCCAAGGTTGCAGTGAACCAAGATTGTGGCACTGCACTCGGGACTGGGAGACAGAGCGAGACTATCTCGAGAAAAAAAAAGAAATAGATTAGTGACCCACATCTTTAATTTACCCGCTGTTCCCCCTCACCCTGTACCCCATTATTCTCATGTAACAAAGAAAAGAGGTTAATTGTAGTAGTTAGTAATGACAGCAGCCACTATTGAATACGTGGGCTTGGATCTGGTTTCATTTCAACCTTCAAATACCTGTGAGATGTACAGTATCCCATTCAACCGACAAGAAGATCCCATTAAGCAGCCTAGGATCCTTATCAGTAGAGCCAGAGCAATTTTTTTTTTTCTTTTTTTTTTACTCTCGAGATGGAGTTAATGGTGTGATCTCAGCTCACTGCAACCTCCACCTCTCAGGTTTAAATGATTCTCCTGCCTCCGCCTCCTGAGTAACTGGGACTACAGGCGTGTGCCAACATGCCCCGCTAATTTTTGTATTATTAGTAGAGACGGGGTTTCACCATGTTAACCAGGCTGGTTTCGAACTCCTGACTTCAAGTGATTCACTGTCTCAGCCTCCCACCTGGCATCACAGGCGTGAGCTACTGGGCCTGGCCCAGGGGAACAATTTGAGGCCAGTGACCACCTACTATGCCAGTGTGGCCAAGTGAGGCTCCATGCAACCCCATGATGCATGATGATTCTCATCACCTGGGCAGCCACGTGGAGAGCTTCCCAAGGGGAGAGCTCTCAAACCAGAGGACTAACAGAAAAGGGGCAACTCGATGTTCCTGAAGGGATCTTGCTCGAAAAATGTCAATAGCTGGTATTCTGAATCCTCACACAGGAGAAGCATGAACCATGGTGAATGATCTCTGACAGAAGCTAAAGATTCTGGGCCAGGCACGGTGGCTCACGCCCCACTTTGGGAGGCTGAGGAGGATGATCACCTGAGGTCATGAGTTTGAGACCAGCCTGGCCAATGTGATAAAACCCCATTTCTACTAAGAATACAAAAATTAACCAGGTATGGTGGCGCGTGCTTGTAATCCCAGCTACTCAGGAGGCTGAGGCAGGAGAATCACTTGAACCTGGGAGGTAGAGGTTGCAGTAGCTGAGATCATACCATTGCACTCCAGCCTGGGTGACAGAGCAAGAC
>NC_045454.1:1467553-1470818 GCF_002776525.5 Piliocolobus tephrosceles | reverse complement strand
GGGGGGGGCGCGGCGGCAGGTCACCTGAGGTCATGAGTTCAAGACCAGTCTGCCAGTCTGGCAAATGTGGCGAAACAGTCTCTACTAAAAGCACAAAGATTAGCTGGGCGTGGTGGGTGCCTGTAATCCCAGCTACTTGGGAGGCTGAGGCAGAATTACTTGCACCCGAGAGGCAGAGGTTGCAGTGAGTCAAGATTGTGCCATTGCACTGGGCAACAGGGAAAGACTTCATCTTAAAAAAAAAAAAAAAAAAAAAGATTCTGGGCGTTTCCTCGGATTCAGGGTCCTCACGTATGGTTGTCCAGGTTGTTTACTGCTCAAGGCAAGTAGAAACTCAAGTTCAGCCCATGCTGTCTCCTGGGTCATCTGCCTTTAGTACTGTTTCCAGTCAGAATAACGAACTTTTTCTAATTTACACAAAATTGCCACATAAGCTTGTGGTAGTTGTTTGTATGACAAAGGATTTTAACGATGAAGAGATATACCCGAGATATTGCAGGTTACACTCTGGGTGTCTCAAGACCTCACACAATGCAGGAAGCATATCCTTCTGGTCATTGCCTTGGAGGGTCAGATGCGTTACAGTCTTGTGACCTCGAAGAGCTAGGCAGAGGTTTCGATGAGCATCAGCTGGGGAAATGTTTTTGAACCTAGGGAAAACAAAAGTGAAATCCTGAGTGTCTAGACCTATGTTGTACTTAAATAGAAACTAGGGGCTCAATATGTTTAGACTATTTTTTCCATGTTTAATTTTTTTTTTTAATCTTTATACAGATTGGATTTTTTTGAGATGGAGTCTCACTGTCGCCCAGGCTAGAGTGCAATGCTGTGATCTTGGCTCACTGCAAACTCCACCTCCCGGACTCAAGCGACTCCTACCTCAGCCTCCGGAGTAGCTGGTATTACAGGCACCTGCCACCATGCCCGGATAATGTTTGTATTTTTAGTAGAGGCGGGGTTTTGCCATCTTGGCTAGGCTGGTCTGGAACTCCTGACCTCAAGTGATCTGTCTGCCTTGGCCTCCCAAAGTGTTGGGATTACAGATGTGAGCCACCGTGCCTGGCCCCTAAAAATTACTTTATACGATTATCCCACAAGACAAATTTAAGGACAGGACTCTCAATTCCCTGTGTCTTGAGCACTTAAGAGTCTATGGGCCAGGTGCGGCGGCTCACGCCTGTAATCCCAGCACTTTGGGAGGCCGAGGCGGGTGGATCACGAGGTCGGGAGATTGAGACCATCCTGGCTAACATGGTGAAACCCCATCTCTACTAAAAACACAAAAAATTAGCCGGGCAGGGTGGTGGACACCTGTAGTCCCAGCTACTCGGGAGGCTGAACCAGGAGAATGGAGTGAACCCGGGAGGCGGAGCTTGCAGTGAGCTGAGATCGCACCACCGCACTCCAGCACGGGCGTCAAGCGTGACTCCATCTCAAAAAAAAAAAAGAGTCTATGACAGGAATTTGAATATTGTTCCAATATTAAAATTGTAACATTTTCACACCCTAAGGATTTTAGTTCATGAATTAGTGTCTACTTACACCACTCTCTGGAGATGACAGTTGTCAGAGGCTATCTGTTCACACAGGATCTTTACTAGGGAGGCACTCAGAAAGCTATTATTGATTTCTAGACCCATCAGATCCTTATTTGAGCCAAATATGGAACAAAGGTCCGTCCAGAAAGGGAGCATGTCCTGATCATCCTGGAATCTACAGGGAAGATAAGGCGGTTACATCAATGTAAGTCCATCATGGCTGAAGTATTTAGGGTTTCTCTGGGCATATACCCCTAACAAATAAGTATAAATAAGTATAACTGAAAGCTGGACCATTTAATCATTTCGCACCACCATCAGACAACTCAACACCCAAGACGTATCACAGGAGAAAGAACCTATTCTTACACAAAAATCCAACAGAGGGTAAAAATAGGTTAAAATGCTAAGCACATCACTGATAAAAGAATACAGGCCAGGCACGGTGGCTCACGCCTGTAATCCTAGTGCTTTGTGAGGCTGAGGCAGTTGGATCACCTGAGGTCAGGAGTTCGAGACCAGCCTGGCCAACATGGTGAAACCTTGTCTCTACTAAAAGTACAGAAATTAGCTGGGCGTGGTTGTGGGTGGAGGTAATCACAGCTACTCATGAGGCTGAGGCAGGAGAATCACTGAACCTGGTGGGGTGGAGGTTGCAGTGAGCTGAGATTGAGCCACTTCACTCCAACCTGGGCAAAAGAGTGAAACGCTGTCTCAAAAAAAAAAAAAGAAAAAGATTGTGAATATACAGGTCAATAAGAAATATTTAGGCAGGGTGTATGGTACCTCATGCCTGTGATCCCAGTGCTTTGAGAGTTCAAGACCAGCCTGGGCAACATAGTGAGATTCTCTTTGGAAAAAAAAAAAAAAGGCACTTAAGTTAGCTGGGCTCAATGGTGCACACCTAATACCTGTCATCCCAGGTACTCCGGAGCATCACTTGAGCCCAGAAGTTTGAAGCTGTAGTCAGCTATGATTGCACCATTGTACTCCAACCTGAGCAACAGAGCAAGACCCTGTCTTAAAAAATATATATTTGGGCCGGGCACGGTGAATCATGCCTGTAATCCCACTTTGGGAGGCTGAAGCAGGTGGATCACCTGAGGTCAGGAGGAGTTCAAGACCAGACTGGCCAACATGGTGAGATTCTCTCTACTAAAAATACAAAAACTAGCCGGGCATGGTGACAGGTACCTGTAGTCCCAGCTACTCAGGAGGCTGAGGCAGGAGAATTGCGTGAACCCAGGAGGCAGAGGTTGCAGTGAGCCAAGATCGTGCCACTGCGCTCCAGCCTGGGTGACAGAGCAAGACTCCGTCTCAAATTAAAAAAAAAAAGAGTCCAAAAAGAGGGAATTCCTGACCCTAAGCCACAGTGGATAGGAGGCTCTGGCCTCTTCCTAAGGGCTCATGGGATGAGGCTAAAGACGGAACGACCAGTGGAGTGAACGGTTCCTACCTCTCAGCCTCAGCGTTGGATTCAGACGCAGTGACATTCTCCGGGAGCGTCTCCTTTATCACCTGCAGTGACATTTTCTGCAAGTTTCGACAGTGCTTGACGCAGAATGAGGACGGCGCGATGTCTACTGCATTTAAGTGCAGGGCTATTTCTTTGAACTGAGCCATCACCTCCTTCACCAGCTCGTCCTCCTGAGACTCGTACAGACAGCACAGGAGTTCCTTCAGGTCTGCCACCGTGCCATTCTTACGACTTACGTCGCATCGCAGCA
>NC_045454.1:1443090-1457553 GCF_002776525.5 Piliocolobus tephrosceles | reverse complement strand
TTTTTTTTTTTTTTTTTTTTGAGACAGTCTCACTCTGTCACCCAGGCTGGAGTGCAATGGCAAGACCTTGGCTCACTGCAACCTCTGTCTCCCAGGTTCAAGCAATTCTGCTGCCTCAGCCTCCCAAGTAGCTGGGACTACAGGCACGCACCACCATGCCTGGCTAAGCTTTGTATTTTTAGTACAGATGGGGTTTCACCATTTTGGCCAGGCTGGTCTCAAACTCTTGGCCTCATGATCCGTCCACCTCGGCCTCCCAAAGTGCTAGGATTACAGGCGTGAGCCACCCTCCTGGCCGCTTGTATCTTTTAGCCAGCATTCTTAGATCCGCAGATAGGCTCAACGCACTCAAGCCTTATAGCACAATCTTCTTTGTAGTTTTAGCCTTTTTCCAGGAAATCGGCTTAGTCTGCCCACCGTAGTCACTCTGCTTCCTGCCATAACACTGCTTCCCCTGGGCATACCAAAATCCTTGCCCTGTGTCACTCGGTGGGGATAGTGCTTGCCACACTTCTTACACAAAGTCCGGCGGGTTTTAGGAACATTCACCATGTTTGTGTGAGCGCCATCAGCACAGAAAGAAACTTTGCATCTTTTTCAGAGCCCAGACTCTCGTAAGTTTACAACTCTCTGGGTTTCCTCCTCCTATTTTCAAACTTGTAACCTCCGGAGGCCAGCTAGAGATAAAAACCCTTGGCTGGGCATGGTTGCTCACGCCTGTAATCCCAACACGGAGGCCGAGGTGGGCAGATCGAGGTGGGCAGATCACCTGAGATCGGGAGTTTGAGATCAGTCTGGCCCACATGGTGAAGCACCATCTCCACCAAAATACAAAAATTAGCGAGCATAGTGGTGGGCGCCTGTAATCCCAGCTACTTGGGAGGCTGAGGCAGGAGAATCACTCCCTCCCGGGAGGTGGAGGTCACAGTGAGCCGAGAACGTGCCATTCTACTCTAGCCTGGGCAACAAGAGTGAAACTTCGTCTCAAGAACAAAAACAAAAACCCTCACCTGCCGGGCGCAGTGGCTCAGGCCTGTAATCCCAGCACTTTGGGAGGCCGAGATGGGTGGATCACGAGGTCAGGAAATGGAGACCATCCTGGCTAACACGGTGAAACCCCGTCTCTACTAAAAAATACAAAAAACTAGGCGGGCGAGGTGGCGGGCGCCTGTAGTCCCAGCTACTCGGGAGGCTGAGGCAGGAGAATGGCGTGAACCTGGGAGGCAGAGCTTGCAGTGAGCTGAGATCCGGCCACTGCACTCCAGCCTGGGTGACAGAGCGAGACTCCATCTCAAAAAAAAAAACCCCTCACCCATTCATTAAAGATAGGAAATATTATGCTAAGAAGTGATCTCCAACGGAAATAAAACTGGCAATTTTTAAAGAAGAGAAGATTTCCTTAAGGTTGAAGAGTATTCCATTGTGTAATTAATACCATTTTTTTGCCGGGCGCGGTGGCTCAAGCCTGTAATCCCAGCACTTTGGGAGACGGGCGGATCACGAGGTCAGGAGATTGAGACCATCCTGGCTAACACAGTGAAACCTCGTCTCTACTAAAAATACAAAAAAAAAAAAAACTAGCCGGGCGAGGTGGCGGGTGCCTGTAGTCCCAGCTACTCGGGAGGCTGAGGCAGGAGAATGGCGGGAACCCGGGAGGCGGAGCTTGCAGTGAGCTGAGATCCGGCCACTGCACTCCAGTCCAGGCAACAAAGCGAGACTCCGCGTCAAAAAAAAAAAAAACCTTTTTTTTTTTTTTTTAGACAGAGTCTCACTCCATCACCCAGGCTGGAGTGCAATGGTGCAATCTCAGCTCGCTGCAACCTCCAACTCCCTGGTTCAAGCGATCCTCCTGCCTCAGCCCCCCAAGTAGCTGGGACTACAGGCGCCCACCACCACACCTGGCTAATTTTTTTGTATTTTTAGTAGAGACAGGGTTTCACCATGTTGGCCAGGCTGGTCTCAAACTCCTGGCCTCAAGTGATCCACCCGCCTTGGTCTCCTAAAGCGATGGGATTACAGGTGTGAGCCACCGTGCCCAGCCTACCAGGTTTCCTTTTTAAGGCTTGGGGTCCCAATAATCTCATAACCCAGGCAGTAGTCAGTGTACCCAACGGGCACCACATTTTCCATTCATCCAGTGATGGTCTGTGGGGAAAAGAAAGAGATCAGCCTGTTACTGTGTCTATATAGAAGGAAGTAGACATGAGAGACTCCATTTGGCTCTGTATTTGAGATGCTGTTAATCGGTGACCCTACCCCCAACTTTGTCCTTGCAAGAGACAGGTGCGAAGGTGATTTAAGGTTAAAAGGATATTGGGCTGTGCGGGATGTGTCTTTGTTAAACAAGTACCTGAAAGAAGCTTGATGGTTAAAAATCCTGCCCCTCCCTGGGATTGGCACATCTCCGGGTAATACCCATTGTGTGCCTTGTTTACTGAGTAAGGAGAAAACGCCTTTAGGAATAAGGTGGGGCTTGCTGGAGCAATACTGCTAAAAGGTTTATGGAGATGTTCGCATATACATCTCAAGGCACAGCATTTTCCTTTAAACTTATTCATTCATGTTACAAGGATGTTTTCATATGTCTTACTACCGATTTCCTCCCTACAATGATCCTATTGTCCAGCTGCTCCCTTATCCTTTTCATGGTAAAGATAATTCTCATTAAATACTAAGGGAACTCAGAGGCCGGTGCCAGTGTGGGTCCTCTGTAAGCACAGCGCGGGTCCCCTGGGTCCCGCTTTTCTTTCTCTATACCTTGTCTCTGTGTATTATTTCCTTTTCTCAAGTCTCTCGTCCCACCTAACGAGAAGCACCCACAGGTGTGGAGGGGCAGGCCACCCCTACAATGGTCACTTAGACTGACTCTATATCTTGGTAACTGTAAATAAAGCTGCACTGGCCAGGCACTGTGGCTCATGTTTCTGATCCCAGGACTTTGGAAAGCCAAGTCAGGAGGATCAGTTGAGCCCACAGGAGTTTCAGACCAGCCTTGGCAACATGGTGAAACCCTGTCTCTACAAAAAAAATACAACGATCAGCGAGGTGTGGTGGGAGACTATGGTGGCAGGATTGCTCGAGTCTGGGAGGTTGAGGCTGCAGTGAGCTGTGATCGCCCCACTGTACTCCAGCCTGAGCCACAAAGAGAGACCTCGTTTCAAAAAAAAGTATAGCCAGGTGGTGGCTCACGCCTGTAATTCCAACACATTGGGAGACTGAGGCGTTTTGATCACGCAATCAGGAGTTCAAGACCAGCCTATCCAACATAGTGAAATGCCGTCTCTATTAAAATACAAAATTTAGCCAGGCACAGTGGCAGGTGCCTGTATAATCCCAGCTACTCAGGAGGCTGATGCAGGAGAATCGCTTGAACCCGGGTGGGGGGGCGGGGCGGAGGTTGCAATGAACTGAGATTGCGCCACTGCACTCCATCCTGCATGACAGAGTGAGACTCGTCTCAAACAAAAAGTGTAAAATAAAGTTATGGTGTAGAAAGTAGAGTTGTTTTAAATGCACTAGCTGGCTGGGTGTGGTGGCTCACGCCTGTAATCCCAACATTTTGGGAGGCCAAAGCGGGCAGATCACGAGGTCAGGACATCGAGACTATCCTGGCTAACATGGTGAAATCCCATCTCTATTTAAAATACAAATAAAATCAGCCAGGCGTGGTGGGATGTGCCTGTAATCCTGGCTACTCGGGAGGCTGAGGCAGGAGAATCGCTTAAACCCAGGAGGCGGAGGTTGCAGTGAGCGGAGATCATGCCACAGCACTCCAGCCTGGGGGACAGAGCGAGATCCTCTCTCAAAAGAGAAATAACCACAGTTCATGTGCATTTTATTGTAATTTTTAATTGTCTTTGCCCGCATTATTTTTGATCTGGGATTGGTGAAATCCAGATATGTCAGGCCAGCGGTACGATCCCTGAAAGGGACAGAAACAGGTCAAAAATAAGGACCAGGACAGACACCAGAGTTGATGAAGATCTAGCACCCGTGTTCAGAACACACAGTCCCTCTCTAAGCCTCAATGCCATTTCTTTTTTGAGACCGAGTCTTGCTCGTTGCCCAGGCTGGAGTGCAATGGTGTGATCTTGGCTCACAGCAACCTCCGCCTCCCAGGTTCAAGGGATCCTCCTGCCTCAGCCTCCCGAGTAGCTGGGATTATAGGTGTCTGCCACCACGCCCAGCTAATTTTTATATTTTTAGTAGAGACGCGGTTTCACCATGTTGGTCAGGCTGGTTTCAAACTCCTGACCTCAGGTGATCCACCCAAGTCGGCCTCCCTAAGTGCTGGGATGGCCCTTCTGAATTTCTAAGTCCTGGAGGGGTCGCCTGCTTCCTCCTAGGACACAATGTGGACCGACTTCTGCTCACCTCTGAGTTCGTCCTTTGCTCTCTCAGACAAATCCATTCGGTGCATCTTTTCAAAGACCTGGATGGTCGCCAGCTCCGTCCAGTAGCTGTGACAGTGGCTGATGAGGATTTCCGCCAGTTGCTTCCCATCCGCCTCGTCTACCTCCTTCTGGGGGATCTTTTGGGCCTCGTTTCCCAGGGAGACTGTCCTGAGCAGAGACTTGAACTTGCTCAGCTCATCCTGGCTGAGCTGCTCCAGGAGAGCCTGCAGGTTGAAGTTCACCTGGGTCGAAGACACCATCTTGTCCCACGTGGGAGTTCTGATGAGAATTAAGGGAGGAATGGAGAGGGATGGTGATCAGCACTCCTGTCTCAATGCCAGTCCCCTCTGTGCCATGAACAAGGGCACTCTCAGATTACCCTGCTTCTTCAAGAACAAACTCCCAGCCTGGGCAACACGGTGAGACCCCCATCTCCACAAAAAGTAAGTTAGCAGTGGGTGGTGGTGCATGCCTGTAGTCCTAGCTACTCAGGAGGCCGAGGTGGGAGGATGGCTTGAGCCTGGGAGATTGAAACTGCAGTGAGGCTTGATTGTGCCACTGCACTCCCATCTGGGCAACAGAGTGAAACCTCATCTCATTTTACTTTTATTTACTTATTTTTGAGACAGTTTCACTCTGCTGCCCAGGTTGGAGTGCAGTGGTGTGATCTCAGCTCACTGCGACCTCCGCCTCCCAGGTTCAAACAATTCTCCTGCCTCAGTCTTCCGAGTAGCTGGGATTATGGGCACCCACCACCACACTCAGCTACTTTATTTTTTTATTTTTATTTTTTGAGATGGAGTGTCACTGTCACCCTGGCTGGAGTGCATTGCCACAATCTCAGCTCGCTGCAACCCCCACCTCCCGGATTCAAGCAGTTCTCCTGCCTCAGCTGCCCATGTAGCTGGAATTACAGGTGTTCACCACTATGCTCAGCTAATTTTTGTATTTTTAGTAGAGATGGGGTTTCACCAAGTTGGCCAGGTTGGTCTCGAACTCCTGACCTCCTGATTCGCCCGCCTCGATGCCCAGCTAGTTTTTCTAACTGCAGAATAACCAGCTACTGTTAGGGTTTTCCCTGAGGGACTGCTCAGGCTCTAAAAGTTAGCCTATAAAGTGAAAACTCTCTCATTATAGCAAAGTAGTAACACAACAATGCAAGGACGAGCACAGATCGGATGAGGAAGTGGAAAGCTATGTCAATCACCCAGGAGATGAGACACTTCATGAAAACTGGGGTGAATGTGAAAATGCAAACACACAGCCAGGCACGGTGGCTCACGCCTGTAATCCCGGCACTTTGGGAGCTGAGGCAGGCGTATCACGAGGTCAGGAGATCAAGACCATCCTGGCTAAAACAGTGAAACCCCGTCTCTACTAAAAATACAAAAAATTAGCCGGGTGTGGTGGCGGGCACCTGTAGTCCCAGCTACTCGGGAGGCTAAGGCAGAATGGCGTGAACCCGGGAGGCAGAGGCTGCAGTGAGCCGAGATGGCGCCACTGCATTCCAGCCTGGGCGACAGACTGAGACTTCGTCTCAAAAAAAAAAAAAAAAAAGCACACACGGAGACCTCTCAGGAGTGATCCAGTACTTTCGCTTCGCCCTCTGGTCTTGCAGTGGACACTGGTTTGTCAAGCATTTGAGGAGCTGTGGCCCCAGGCTCGAGCGGGGCAGCGAAGCTGGGGCAGAGAGGCCTCAGCAATTCACTGTGCCGGTGTGCTAGGGTTTGCTTTTTTGAGACGGAGTTCAAAAAAACTCCCCAGGTGCAATCTCGGCTCTCTGTAACCTCCGCGTTCCAGGTTCAAGCGACTCTCCTGCCTCAGCCTCTTGAGTAGCTAGGATTGCAGGCACTGGCCACCACGCTAGGCTAATTTCTGTAATTTTAGTAGAGATGGGGTTTTGCCATGTTGGCCAGGCTGGTCTCGAACTCCTGACCTCAAGAGATCTGAAGCACCTCAGCCCCACAATCTGTTGGGATCACAGGCATGAGCCACTGCATCTGACCAACACTGTTTATTACTTAATCACTCTTTTTGGCTCTGGCCACTCCCCAGGTGGGTTGGATTCACACAGAATAAATGGAAAACAAAGAGCTAGTGAATGGAGGTTACTTAAATGGAAGTAAAATGGCAAGTTTAATTAAAACAGGCTTGAGGCTGGGCCTGGTGGCTCATGCCTGTAATCCCAGCACTTTGGGAGGCTGAGGCGGGTAGATCGCCAGAGGTCAGGAGTTCGAGACTGTCGGGCCTTTGAGCCCAAGCCGAGCCATCGCATCCCCTGTGACTTGCACATATATATGCCCGCCCAGATGGCCTGAAGTAACTGAAGAATCACGGAAGAAGTGAAAATGCACTGTCCCTGCCTTAACTGATGACATTCCACCACAAAAGAAGTGCAAATAGCCGGTCCTTGCCTTAAGTGATGACATGACCTTGTGAAATTCCTTCTCCTGGCTCATCCTGGCTAAAAAAGCTCCCTCACTGAGCACCTTGTGACCCCCACCGCTGCCCACCAGAGAACAACCCGCCTTTGACTGTAATTTTCCTCACCTACTCAAATCCTATAAAACGGCCCCACCCCTATCTCCCTTCACTGACTCTTTTCGGACTCAGCCCGCCTGCACCCAGGTGATTAAAAAGCTTTATTGCTCACACAAAGCCTGTTTGGTGGTCTCTTCACATGGACGCACATGACAGAGACCAGCCTGGCCAATATGATGAAACCCCGTCTCTACTAAAAGTACAAAAATTAGTCGGGCATGGTGGCACATGCCTGTAGTCCCGGCTACTTGGGAGGCTGAGGCAAGAGAATCGCTAGAACCTGGGAGTGGGAGGCGGAGGCTGTGGTGAGCCATTGAACTCCAGCCTGGGGCAACAAGAGTGAAACTGTCTCAAAAAAAAAAAAAAAGGCTTGAAGATGAGTCCGAGGTGGAGCCTGGTCTCAGGTGTGTGGCTTTTACTTTACTGAGGCTGGCTGGGGGCCGTGGCTCACACCTGTAACCCCAGCACTTTGAAAAGCCAAGGCAAGCCAAGGTGGGAGGATTGCTTGGAGTTTGAGACCAGCCTGGCCAATATGGCAAAACCCTGTCTCTACAAAAAAAAAAAGATACAAAAAAAAAAAGTGCTGGGCACAGTGGCATTCACCTGTAGTCCCAGCTACTCAGGACGCTGAGGTGGGAGGATCACCTGAGCTAGGGAAGTTAAGGCTGCAGTGAGCTGTGATCGCACCACTGCACTCCAGCCTGGTAAAACAAAAACACAACACTGGGGTGGTGGCTGACGCTTGTAATCCCCGCACTTTGGGAAGCTGAGGTGGGTTGATCACTCCAGTCCAGAAATTCCAGACCAGCCTCGCAACATACCTAAGACTGTGTCTTTATTTTAAAAACAGCAGGGCCGGGTGGGGTGGCTCACACCTGTAATCCCAGCACTTAGGGAGGCAGAGGCAGGAGGATCACCTGAGGTCTGGAGCTTGAGACCAGCCTGGCCAACATAGTGAAACCCTCTATCGACTAAAAATACAAAAACTAGCTGGACATGGTGACAGGCAGCTGTAGTCCCAGCTACTCAGGAGGCTGAGGAACGAGAATTGCTTGAACCTGGGAGGTGGAGGTGGCAGTGAGCTGAGGTAGCACCATTGCACTCCAGCCTGGGAAACAGAGCTACTTTGTCTCAACAACAACAACAAAATATATATATAGCAGTAGCAACAAAAACTTTACAGAAAGGGTGTAACACCTCTCTACATGCTAGCTGTGAATAACGTGAGAATGACCACTAGCATAGGTATTTGCATAAGACTCAGGTCGGGAAGCTGGAATAGAATGAGGATAAGAGGCTCCACCACCTCAATGAATAAATGACAATACCTTCTGTTAAGGACTCATTAGACACAACCTCAGCACTGCCCAGGACTCCACACACAGCAACCACAGCATCTGACCTGTTCCTTTTTTTTTCTTTTTTTTTGAGCTCTATCCTAAATTCCCCAAGACAACAGAAATAAAAGCACACAAACCTATCCTCTTATGAACCAATGTAAACTAGAGACACTCTAGATCTAAGCATCTGCTACTCTTTCCCAAGTCAGAACCACTGAATTTTTTTTTTTTTTGAGAGTTTCTCTCTTGCTGCCCAGGCTGGAGTGCGGTAGCACGATCTCGGATCCCCACAACCTCCGCCTCCCGGGTTCAAGGGATTCTCCTGCCTCAGCCTGAGGAAAGAGAGAGACCCTCTCATATTGTTTTATACTCAGTACTTGTTTTAAGAAAAAAAACTGGGAGGTAAAACCAAAGACAGGCAGCCCGGCGCCAAGCCCAGAACCAGGTCTGGGTCTGCCTGGCCTAAACCCAGTAGTTAAAAATCAACTCATGACTTAGAAACCCGTGTTCCTGATACTGTATAGAAGAACATTTTGAAACTCCCTTCCCTGTTGTTTCTCTGACTACCAGTGCATGAAACCCCCGTCCCGTATCTCCCAGATTGCTTAATCACAACCCTTTCATATGAAATCTTTAGTGTTGCTGGGCGCGGTGGCTCAAGCCTGTAATCCCAGCACTTTGGGAGGCCGAGACGGGCGGATCACGAGGTCAGGAGATCGAGCCCATCCTGGCTAACACGGTGAAAACCCATCTCTACTAAAAGAAAAAAAAAAAAACACAAAAAACTAGCCGGGCGACGTGGCGGGCGCCTGTAGTCCCAGCTACTCGGGAGGCTGAGGCAGGAGAATGGCGTAAACCCGGGAGACGGAGCTTGCAGTGAGCTGAGATCCGGCCACTGCACTCCAGTCCGGGCGACAGAACGAGACTCCGCCTCAAAAAAAAAAAAAATCTTTAGTGTTGTGAGCCCTTAAAAGGGACAGAAATTGTGCACTCGGAGAGCTTGGATTTTAAGGCAGTAGCTTGCCGATGCTCCCAGCTGAATAAAGCCCTTCCTGCTACAAGTCGGTGTCTGAGAGGTTTGGTCTGTGGCTGGTCCTGCTATAAGCCTCCCCAGGAGCTGGGATTACAGGCACGCTCCACCATGCCCACCTAATTTTACACTTTCAGTGGAGACGGGGTTTCTACATGTTGGTCATCACCTCAGGTGATCTGCCCGCCTTACCCTCCCAAAGCGCTGGTATTACAGGTGTGAGCCACCCAGACCGGCAGAACCACTGAACTTCTAACAGAAGAACAGATTTAGGCCCGGAACAGCGGCTCTTGCCTGTAATTCCAGCACTTTGGGAGTCTGAGGCAGTAAGATCTCTGGAGCCCGGGAGACCTGCTTGGGCAACATACTAACACCCTACATCTAGTGAGTCTCTACAAATAGTGATAATATTATTTAGCCGTAACAGATGTGGTGGCACCCTCCCACGGTCCCAGCTACTTCAGAGGCTCAGGTGCGAGGGTTGCTTGCGCCCAAGAGGTCAAGGCTTCAGTGAGCTGAGATCCTGCCACAATGCTCTAGCCTGGGAAACAGAGTAAGACCCTCAAAAAAAAAAAAAAAAAAAAAAAAAAAAAAACACGAAAAAAGACAACTCCAGGTTCCAGCAAGAGAACAATGTTTTTCAGGCAACGTTTTTCAGGCATGGTGGCTCACGCCTGTAGTCCCAGCTACTCAGGAGGTTAAGGCGTGAAAATCGCTTGAACCTGGGAAGTGTTCAAGCTCGAACCTGATTGCACCACTGCGTTCCAGTCTGGCGGACAGAGCAAGACCGTCTTTCCGCCAAGAAAAAAAAAAAAAGACCGGGCGCGGAGGCTCACGCCTGTAATCCCAGCACTTTGGGAGGTCGAGGCAGGTGGCTTACAAGGTCAGGAGATCGAGACCATCCTGGCTAACACGGTGAAACCCCGTCTCTACTAAAAATACAAAAAACTAGCCGGGCGAGGTGGCGGGTGCCTGTAGTCCCAGCTACTCGGGAGGCTGAGGCCGGAGAATGGCGGGAACCCGGGAGGCGGAGCTTGCAGTGAGCCGAGATCGCCCCACTGCCCTCCAGCCTGGGCGACAGAGCGAGACTCTGTCTCAACTAAAAAAAAAAGAAAAAGGAGAAATTTTACCACTGTGGAATGGAGAAATAAGGAAATAAAGTTGCAGAGTTGCCCGAGAGCTACTCACCTCCCAACACCTGGCCCTACTCCCCGGCGGCACTGAGGAACGTAGGCTGAGAGAGCTCTAATAAAAAGGCTCCTCTCGGCCGCAGCCCTGTGATTGGCCCTCGGGGCGTAATCCCTGCTGAGCACTTCCTGTATCCACCGGAATTACTGAGAGGTCGGGGGGCGGGGCTCAATGTCTCCCATGAGCTTCCGGATCTGCACCTGTGGTTCTCAATCTAGGCTGCCTGTTAAACTTACCTATCTGGGGCCTCATTTCAAAGCACGAACGCCCAGAGATGCTGGTTGATGAGTTAGACTGGGGCTGCCTAGACCCTGGAGTTCTTTAAAGAGTCCCAGATAATTGTGATTGCCGCTGAGAACCACCGCTTAGAAGCCTCAGCTGTGATTGGCTACCTTCTCCCATCAACCCAAGTACATTATTAATAAAAATCCAACCGCATTTCAAGTGAAATATCAATGACACGTCAACTACGAGACACATGAAAAGCACCGAGTTCATCGGTTTTACACTCACAGTATTATTATTATTTGTAATGGAGTCTTGCTTAGTTGCCCAGGCTGGTGTGCAATGGCGTGATCTCGGCTCCTTGCAGCCTCCGCCTCCCGAGTTCGAGCAATTCTCCTGCCTCAGCCACCCGAGTAGCTGGGATTACAGGCATGCGCCACAACGCCTGGCTAATTTTTGAATTTTTTTTTTTTTTGAGATGGAGTCTCGCTCTGTCACCCAGGCTGGAGTGCAGTGGGGCGGTCTCGGCTCACTGCACGCTCCGCCTCCTGGGTTCCCGCCATTCTCCTGCCTCAGCCTCCCCAGTAGCTGGGACAACAGGCGCCCCCACCACGCCCGGCTATTTTTTTTTTTTTTGTATTTTCAGTAGAGACGGGGTTTCACCGTGTTAGCCAGGATGGTCTCGATCTCCTGACCTCGTGATCCACCTGCCTTGGCTTCCCAAAGTGCTGGGATTACAGGCGTGAGCCACTGTGCCTGGCTGGCAGTATTAATTTTGTAAACATATAAATAAGACTAAAAAGTTGAGTTTTATAGCTTTTTTAATTTTTTTTTTTGTTTTGCCTTTTCTTTTTTTTTTTTTTTTTATACTGTCACTGTCCCTCGGGCTAAAGTACAGTGGCGCCATCTCGGCTCACTGCAACTTCCTTCTCCAGAGTTCAAGTGATTCTCCTGCCTCAGCCTCCTGAGTAGCTGGGATTACAGGTGCGTGCCACTGCACCCGACTAATTTTTGTATTTTTAGTAGAGATGGGGTTTGACCATGTTTGACCAGGTTGGCCTTGAACTCCCAACCTCAGGTAGTCTGCCCACCTCGGCCTCCCAAAGTGCTAGGATTACAGGCATGAACCACTGCACCTAGCCTTTTGCTGTTGTTGTTGTATTTTTAGTAGAGACTAGGTTTCACTATGTTGGCCAGGCTGATCTCAAACTCCTGACCTCGTGATCTGCCTGCCTCGGCCTCCCGAAGTGTTTGGATTGCAGGCAGGAGACACCACGCCCGGCCTTTTTCATGTTTTTGAACCAATATATGTATATGTACATCTATATTTCTTTCCTTTTTGTTTTTTTCTTTTTGAGATAGGGTCTCACTGTCACCTAGGCTGGTGTGCAGAGGCACAATCATAGCTCGCTGAAGGCTACAGGCATACGGCATCATGTCTTACTAGATTTTTGTATTTTTTGTGGAGACGGGGGTCTCACTATGTTGCCCAGGCTGGTCTCAAGCCCATGGGCTTAAGCAATCTTCCTACCATGGCCTCCCGAAGTGCTGGGATTTCCGGCGTGAGCCACCATGCTTGACCCTGTATTTACTTATTAGGTCCTCTAAACTTTGCTACACAGTAGTGATTGCCATGACCCTACCCATTTTTCACAGTGTTTGAGAAAATCAAGGCAAGGTATATTTAGAAAAGCTGCCTGAGGTCTTGAAGATCACGAACAGCTGTCAGCTTCTGGAAGCCCAGCTCTTCACTGCTGCGCTCAGTTGCCAATTCTAGGAAGAATAAGAAAGTGAGGGGCCAGGTGTGGTTGTTCACGCCTGTAATCCCAAGCACACTGGGAAGCCGAGGCAGGTGGATCACCTGAGGTCGGGCAGTTCGAGACCAGCCTGACCAACATGGTGAAACCCCGTGTGTACTAAAAATACACAAAGCATTAGCTGGGCGTGGTGGCAGGTGCCTGTAATTCCAGCTATTCTGGAGGCTGAGGCAGGAAAATTGCTTGAACCTGGGAGGCAGAGGTTGCTGTGAGCTGAGATTGTGCCATTGCATTCCAGCCTGGACAACAAGAGCAAAACTCTGTAAAAAAAAAAAAAAAAAAAAAAAAGTGAGGGATGGAGGGAATAGGAAGGATGAATGAAAATGTGCCAGCAGTAGTTTTCAGACCACACATTTCAGTGAATTATTTTTCTTTTTTTTTTTTTTTTTGAGATGGAGTTTCGCTCTTGTCGCCCAGGCTGGAGTGCAGTGGCGTGATCTCGGCTCACTGCAACCTCTCCCTGCCAGGTTCTTGGGAGTCTCCTGCCTCAGACTCCTGTGTAGCTGGGACTACAGGCAGGCACCACCACGGCTGGCTAATTTTGTATTTTTAGTAGAGACGGGGTTTCACCATACCGTGTTGGCCAGGCTGTTCTTGAACTCCTGACCTCAGGTGATCCACCTGCCTTAGCCTCCCAAAGTGCTGGGATTACAGGCATGAGCCACTTCCCCCCACCTTTTTCTACCTTCTTAATATGGGCACCCTACCATAATTTGGAGGTACCTTTTTTTTTCCTTTTTGAGACAGAGTCTCGCTCTGTTGCCCAGGCTGGAGTGCAGTGGCGTGATCTCGGCTCACTGCAATCTCTGCCTCCCGGGTTCAAGCAATTCTCTGCCTTAGCCTCCTGGGTAGCTGGGATTACAGGCGCCTGCCACCATGCCAGGCTAATTTTTAGTAGAGACGGTATTTCACTATGTTGGCCAGGCTCTTATTGAACTCCTGATCTCAGATCCACCTGCCTCAGCTTCTCAAAGTGCTGGGATTACAGGTGTGAACCGCCATGCCCAGTCACAGTGCCTTTTAAAAAAAATTTTTGTATTTTCTTTTATTTATTTATTCTGAGACAGAGTCTCGCTGTTGTTGCACAGGCTGGAGTGCAGTGGCATGATCTTGGCTCACTGCAACCTCTGCCTCCCAGGTTCAAGTGATTCTCCCGCCCTAGCCTTCCAAGCGGCTGGGATTACACGCTCCTGCCACCATACCAAGCTAATTTTGTATTTTTAGTAGAGACAGGGTTTCACCACCCTGGCCAGGCCATACCAAGCTAATTTTGTATTTTTAGTAGAGACAGGGTTTCACCACCTTTGCCAGGCTGGTCTCGGACTCCTGACTTCAAATGATCCATCCACCTTGGCCTCCCAAAGTGATGGAATTACAGGCGTGGGACACCGTGCCCGGCCCCCTCCCCCTCTTTTTTAAATAGAGACTGGGTCTCCCTCTGTACACTGGGCTGGTCTTGAACTCCTGGGCTCCATGGCCCTCCTGCCTTGGCCTCCCAAAGTACTGAGATTACAGGTGTGAGCCACTATGCCTGGCCCATTATTTTATATTTTAATATAAATATTTACATTTATGAATTTCCATCAGTACAACACACACATTTCAACAGCCATTTCACCACCACTCAGTTCTAACATTTTTCAAAATACCCTTTGTTGGGGGACCGGGCACGGTAGCTCAAGCCTGTAATCCCAGCACTTTGGGAGGCCGAGACGGGCGGATCACGAGGTCAGGAGATCGAGACCATCCTGGCTAACACGGTGAAACCCCGTTTCTACTAAAAAATACAAAAATCTAGCCGGGCGAGGTGGCGGGCGCCTGTAGTCCCAGCTACTCGGGAGGCTGAGGCAGGAGAATGGCTAAACCCGGGAGGCGGAGCTTGCGGTGAGCTGAGATCCGGCCACTGCACTCCAGCCCGGGCCACAGAG
>NC_045454.1:1440439-1442990 GCF_002776525.5 Piliocolobus tephrosceles | reverse complement strand
TTTTTTTTTCCTAATTGAGGCTAAATAATGGAACATAGAATCTCCATTACTTTATATTCATAATGTCCAGGATACAATGGAAAATTATCCAAGTTACAAGTGAACAAAAAGATGGAACACATTTTCACGAGAGAAGAAATATCAACTGAGACCAACCCTGAAATTATTTATATATTGTAATCAGCAGACAAATGTTATGAAGCAGTTATTTATAATTATGCTCAGTGGTGAAAAAAATATGTTAGCATTGAATGACAAGATAGAAAGTCTAGGCAGAGAAATAGAAAAGGTCAAAAGAATCAAATAAAAATTCTAGAACTGGGCCGGGCGCGGTGGCTCAAGCCTGTAATCCCAGCACTTTGGGAGGCCGAGACGGGCGGATCACGAGGTCAGGAGATCGAGGCCATCCTGGCTAACACAGTGAAACTCCGTCTCTACTAAAAAAAACAAAAAACTAGCCGGGCGAGGTGGCGGGCGCCTGTAGTCCCAGCTACTCGGGAGGCTGAGGCAGGAGAATGGCGTAAACCCGGGAGGCGGAGCTTGCAGTGAGCTGAAATCCGGCCACTGCACTCCAGCCCAGGCCACACAGTGAGACTCCGTCTCAAAAAAAAAAAAAAAAAAAAAAAAAATACCCTTTGTTATTTCTTCTTTGACCTATGAATTATATAGAATTTTTTTTTAAGACTCAAACACATGGGACTAAGAAATTATCTTTTGTTATTCTTGCTAACTTATGTTCTATTGAGGAAATTGAGACTGCAATGGTAGGTAGCAACCCCAAGGTCACATAACTCATGGGTGGCTAGGGAGAAGGATGGATTTAAACAGACTTCTGGCTGAGTGTCGTGGCTCACGGCTGTAATCCCAGCACTTTGGGAGGCCGAGGTGGGTGGATCACTTGAGGTCAGGAGCTTGAGACTAGCCTGGTCAACATGGTGAAATCCCGTCTGTACTAAAAATACAAAAGTTAGCTGGGTGTGGTTGTGAGTGCCTGTAATCCCAGCTATTCAGGAGGCTGAGGGAGGAGAATTGCTTGAACCCAGGAAGGGGAGGTCACAATAAGCCGAGATCTCGCCACTGCACTCCAGCCTGGGCAATAGAGGGAGACAAGGTCTCAAAACAAAACAAAACAAAACAAAGCAAAAAAAACCCTAGACTTCTGTTGAAATAAGTGAGTTTGGTTTGGGTAGATGGAGCCTGCAAAGGCGTTTGGAGATCCAAAAGAGGAACTACGTGGCCAGAACAGAGTATTGGATGAACTGATAAGAAACCACAATTCAAAAACAATTCAACAAAATGTCCAGGTCTGTGAAAGCCTGTCTAAACCAGGCCTTGGGTCTCTGTGTACATTGCCTGCTTCTAACAAGCCTCTGCAGCCAGGAGTCGGCTCTCAGGGTTGCATGGCTGGGAACAACAGAAGCTCAAGGGCAGAGCTAAAACGCAGCAGTTGGGTAAAATGAAGCTGTCTCCATTTATTTTCTACAGACAGACTAATTTTTATTTTTTTGTAGAAACAGGGTCTCACAGTACTTACTTTGGCAGCACATACACTAAAATCAGAAATGGGGGTCTTGCTATGTTGCCCAGGTTGGACTTGAGCTCCTGGGCTCAAGGGATCCTCCCACCATTGACCTCCCAAAGTACTGATCTGACCTTGTGCTCTGCTTGCCTCAGTCTCCCAAAGTGCTGGGATTACAGGCATGAGCCACTGCGCCTGGCCACTGGTTATTATTATTTGAGACAGTCTCACTCTGTCCCTTGGGCTGGAGTGCAGTGGCCTGATCTTGACTCACTGCAGCCTTTGCCTCCTGGGTTCAAGTGATTCTCCTGCCTCAGCCTCCTGAGTAGCTGGGATTACAGGCATGGACCACTATGCCCAGTTAACTTTTTGTATTTTCAGTAGAGACAGGGTTTCACCATGTTAGCTAGGATGGTCTCGATCTCTTGACCTTGTGATCCACCTGCCGTGGCCTCCCAAAGTGCTGATAATATAGGTGTGAGCCACCGCACCTGGCCTTTTTGTTTGTTTGTTTTTGAGACAGAGTCTTGCTCTGTCTCCCCGGCTGGAGTGCAGTGGCACAATCTCGGCTCACTGTAACTTCCGACTCCCAGATTCAAGTGATTCTCCTGCCTCAGCCTCTGGAGTAGCTGGTATTACAGGCACGCGCCACTGCGCCCAGCTAATTTTTGTATTTTTTTTTAGTAGAGATGGGATTTCGCCATGTTCACCAGGGTAGTCTCAAAGTCCTGACCTCAAGTGATCTGCCTGCCCTGGCTTCCCATAATCCTGGGATGACAGGCATGAGCCACGGTGCCCGGCCCTATTTTTCCTACTTTCACACTCAACACAGAATACTTCACCACAAATGTTTGTTTCTCCTCACCAACAACCAGTTCTCCAGCAGAGACCAGCTGGGTGTCCTCTCCTTTGGTTCAGTTCTGACACTCTCTACCTGGGGACAGCATCAGATCCCACAGGTTCAGGGCTGAGTCCCACAAGACTGTCCTTCCTTCCTTCCTTCCTTCCTTCCTTCCTTCCTTCCTTCCTTCC
>NC_045454.1:1432461-1440429 GCF_002776525.5 Piliocolobus tephrosceles | reverse complement strand
TCCTTCCTTCCTTCCTTCCTTCCTTCCTTCCTTCCTTCCTTCCTTCCCCTTCCTTCCTTCCTTCCTTCCTTCCTTCCTTCCTTCCTTCCTTCCTTCCTTCCTTCCTTCCTTCCTTCTCTCTCTCTCTCTCTCTCTCTTTTCTTTTCTCTTTCTCTTTCTCTCCCTCTGTTGCCCAGGCTGGAGTGCAGTTGCGAGATCACGGCTCACTGCAGCCTTTACCTCCCAGTCTCAAGTGATCCTCCTGCCTTGGCCTCCTGAGTAGCTGGTACTACAGGCATGCACCATCATAGTTGGCTATTTATTTATTTATTTTTTGAGACAGTCTTGCTGTCATCCAGACTGGAGTGCAGTCCTGTCATCTAGGCTCCGGTGCATTTTTGTATTGCAAGGTTTGCAATTGTGTTGAGGATCACAGCTCACTGCAACCTCTGCAACCTCAGCCTCCCCGGTTCAAGTGATTGTCATGCCTCAGCCTCCTGAGTAGCTGGGATTATGGACGTTCACCCCCATGCCTGGCTAATTTTTGTATTTTTAGTAGACATGGCGTTTCACCATGTTAGGCTGGTCTGACTTCAAATGATTCACCCACCTTGGCTTCCCAACATGCTAGGATTACAGCCACCAGGCTCAGTCAAAATTTTGTATATTTTATTGAGATGAGGTTTTGTCATGTTGTTCAGGCCGGTCTGGAACTCCCAGGCAGGTGGAAGCTCAAGCAATCCACCTGCCTGGGCTTCCCAAAGTTCTGGGATTCCAGGCATGTGCCACCATGCCTGGCCCAAGGCTGCTCTTCCTAAAGAAAATTATTCCACTGATTTTATTTATTTATTTATTTTTGAGATGGAGTTTCACTCTTGTTGCCCAGGCTGGAGTGCAGTGGTGCGATCTTGGCTCACGGCCACCTCCGCCTCCCAGGTTCAAGTGATTCTCCTGCCTCAGCCTCCCGAGTAGCTGGAATTACAGGCATGCACCACCACACCCAGCTAATATTTTTTGTATTTTAGCCGGGCGTGGTGGCTCAAGCCTGTAATCCCAGCACTTTGGGAGGCCGAGACGGGCGGATCACGAGGTCAGGAGATCGAGACCATCCGGGCTAACACGGTGAAACCCCGTCTCTACTAAAAACTACAAAAAACTAGCCGGGCGAGGTGGCGGCGCCTGTAGTCCCAGCTACCAGGAGGCTGAGGCAGGAGAATGGCGTGAACCCGGGAGGCGGAGCTTGCAGTGAGCTGAGATCCGGCCACAGCACTTCAGCCTGGGTGACAGAGCGAGACTCCGTCTCAAAAAAAAAAAAAAAAAAAAATTTTTTTTGTATTTTAGTAAAGATAGGGTTTCTCCATGTTGGTCAGGCTGGTCTCCAACGTCTGACCTCAGGTGATCTGCCCGCCTTGGCCTCCCAAAGTGCTGGGATTACAGGCGTGAGCCACCGTGTCTGGCCACCAATGATACTTTTTAAAAGCAAGTAAGGACGAGCTGGGCATAGTGGGTTCTTGAATCTCATGCCAGAAAGAATTCAAGGCAAGTCCATGGAGTATAGTGAAAGCAAGCTTATTAGGAAAGTGAAGGAATAAAAGAATAGCTACTCCATACATGGGCTGCTGGTTGCCCTTATTTTTTTTTGAGATGGAGTTTTGCTCTTGTTGCCCAGGCTGGAGTGCAATGGCATGATCTCAGATCACTACAACCTCTGCCTCCTGGGTTCAAGCGATTCTCCTGCCTCAGCCTCCTGAGTAGCTGGGATTACAGGCGCCTGCCATCACTAATTTTTGTATTTTTAGTAAGAGATAGGGTTTCACCATGTTGGCCAGGCTGATCTCGACCTCCTGACCTCAGGTGATCTGCCCACATCGGCCTCTGAAAGTGTCGGGATTACCGGCCTGAGCCACCACACCCGGCCTTGGTTACCCGTTGTGATGGTTATTTCTATGGATATGCTAAATAAGGGGTGGATTATTCATGCTTCCCCTTTTTAGATTAGGTAACTTCCTGACTTTGCCATGGCATTTGTAAACTGTCCTGGGCTGGTGGAGAGTGTAGCAGTGAGGATAACCAGAGGTCACTCTTTTTTTTTTTTTTTGAGATGGAGTCTCGCTCTGTCGCCCAGGCTGGAGTGCAGTGGCGCGATCTCGGCTCACTGCAAGCTCCGCCTCCCGGGTTCACGCCATTCTCCTGCCTCAGCCTCCTGAGTAGCTGGGACTACAGGCGCCGCCACCACGCCCGGCTAATTTTTTGTGTTTTTAGTAGAGACAGGGTTTCACCGTGTTAGCCAGGATGGTCTCGATCTCCTGACCTTGTGATCCGCCCGCCTCGGCCTCCCAAAGTGCTGGGATTACAGGTGTGAGCCGCTGCGTCCAGCCAACCAGAGGTCACGCTCGTCACCATCTTGGTTTTGGTGGAGTTTGGCTGGCTTCTTTATTGCTAAGGGAGGAGACCACCCCTCACATTGTCTTATGCCCAATTTCCACTTCCAAAGAAAGAAGAAGTAAAAACTAAAAGGCAGAAATGAAATCCACAGGCAGACAGCCCGGCGCCGCACCCTGGGCCTGGTAGTTAAAGATCGACCCCTGACCTAATCAGTTCTGTTATCTATAGATTACAGACATTGTATAGAAAGGCACTGTGAAAATCCCTGTCCTTTTTTGTTCCGATCTGATTACTAGTGCATGCAGGCCCCAGTCACCTACCCCCTGCTTGCTCAATCGATCAGGACCCTCTCACACGCACCCCCTTAGAGTTGTGAGCCCCTAAAAAGGACAGGAATTGTTCACTCGGGGAGCTCGGCTCTTGAGACAGACGTCTTGCCCCTGTCCCCGGCTGAATAAACCCCTTCCTTCTTTAACTTGGTGTCTGAGGAGTTTCGTCTGTGGCTTGTCCTGCTACATTGCAACCTGTCTTATCAGCGAGATCCTTATGACCTGTATCTTGTGCTGACTTCCCATCTCATCCTGTGACTTAGAATGCTTTTTTTTTTTCCTTCTTTTTACTGCAACCTCCGCCTCCCGGGCTCAAGCTATTCTCCTGCCTCAGCCTCGCAAGTAGCTGGGATTACAGGCACGCACCACCACGCCCGATTAATTTTTGTGTTTTCAGTAGAGACGGGGTTTCACCATGTTGGCCAGGCTGGTCTTGAACACTCGACCTCCACTCGCCTCAGCCTCACAAAGTGCTGGGCCACCGTGCCTGGCATGTTGTTTTTTTGGAGGATGCCTTAACTGTCTGGGAATGCAGCCTGGTAGGTCTCAGCCTTATTTCACTCAGCTCCTATTCAAGATGGAGTTGCTCTGGTTCACACACCTCTGACAGTAGGTGCGCTGCCCAGTGCACGCTGTGAGTCCATTTTCTGCATCACTGGGTTGCAGAAGAGAAGGAAGTTTAATTGTAGGGCTGAGGAATGAGGAGATGGGAGGAAACCTCCAATCCATCTCCCCCAGAAGTTTGGGTCTAGGGTTTTTTTTTTTTTTTTTTTAGACGGAATCTTGCTCTGTGGTCCCAGGCTGGAGTGCAGTGGCCGGATCTTTGCTCACTGCAACCTCTGCCTCCCAGGTTCAAGTAAATTCTCTTGCCTCAGCCTCCTGAGTAGCTGGAGTTTCAGGCACCCGCTACCACACCCGACTAATTTTTTGTGTTTTCAGTAGAGATGGGGTTTCACTATGTTGGCCAGGCTGGTCTTGAATTCTTGACCTCAGGTGATTCCCCTGCCTTGGCCTCCCAAAGTCCTGGGGTTACAGATGTGAGCCACCGTGCCTGGCCAGGGCTGGGTTTTTTTTTTCTTCTTTTTTTTGAGATGGAGTCCCACTCTGTCACTCAGCCTGGAGTGCAGTAGTACGATGTCAGCTCACTGCAACCTACACCTCCTGGGTTCAAGCGATTCTCGTGCGTCAGCCTCCTGAGTAGCTGGGATTACAGGCGCCCGTCACCACACCCGACTAATTTTCGTATTTTTAGTAGAGACGGGGTTTCACTATGTTGGCCAGGCTGGTCTTGAACTCTTGACCTCAGGTGATGCACCTGCCGTGGCCTCCCAAAGTGCTGGAGTTACAGGTGTGAGCGTCTGCGCCCGGCCGCGGCTAGGGTTTTTAAGTGTTTTGGTGTGGGCCAGAGTGTGGCCATGCTGACTGCTGGTGGAGACGGGGACATGAAGACGCAGTGTTCTCATGCTGACCCCGTTCCTCAGTGGGGTCTTCACACTGGTTAGCGTCAGCTGTTTGGCTGGAATTCAGGGTCTGAGAAACCTCTGAAACCACCCTTAAACAAAAGCCTTGTCATTCTAATGTCTCAGAGTTTTATCTATAGGAATCATGCAGATGCAAATTCGTTTTATGACCCTCCTGTCAGAAATCCTATCTACAGGAACAATGAGGAGGCAAACGTGCCTTGTCTAGAGCCACGTGACACTCAGCAGCCAGGACGCGGGCCAGAGTGCAGGCTGATTCACACTTTTTCATTTTTGTTTTTTACTAAAAGAGGGTTTTCTTTTTTTTTTTTTTTGAGACGGAGTCTTGCTCTGTTGCCGGGGCTGGAGTGCAGTGGCCGGATCTCAGCTCACTGCAAGCTCCGCCTCCCGGGTTTACGCCATTCTCCTGCCTCAGCCTCCCAAGTAGCTGGGACTACAGGCGCCCGCCACCTCGCCCGGCTAGATTTTTGTATTTTTTAGTAGAGACGGAGTTTCACTGTGTTAGCCAGGATGGTCTCGATCTCCTGACCTCGTGATCCGCCCGTCTCGGCCTCCCAAAGTGCTGGGATTACAGGCTTGAGCCACCGCGCCCGGCCGGGTTTTCTTTTTCCTTCTTATTTTTTCTTTTTTTTGTGAGATAGAGTCTCACTCTGTCACACCCAGGCTGGAGTGCCGTGGTGCGATCTCGGCTCACGGCAACCTCTGCCTCCCGGGTTCAAACAATTCTCTTGCCTCAGCCTCTCGAGTAGCTGGGATTACAGGCGTGAGCTACCATGTCCGGCTGATTTTTTGTATTTTTGTAGAGACGCAGTTTCACCGTGTTGGCTGGGGCTGGTCTCAAACTACTGACCTCAAGTGATGCATCCATCTGCCTCAGCCTCCCAAAGTGCTGGGATTACAGGCCTGAGCCACTGTGCCTGGCCTACAAAGGATATTTTAAAGGATGTAAATGAACAGCGAAGGAGGAGATGCACTGGGGGATGTTTAGAGGAGTCCCGAGTGCAGGA
This sequence comes from Piliocolobus tephrosceles, assembly GCF_002776525.5. NCBI lineage: Eukaryota > Metazoa > Chordata > Mammalia > Primates > Cercopithecidae > Piliocolobus > Piliocolobus tephrosceles. The sequence goes on along the minus strand of NC_045454.1, from coordinate 1,435,248 downwards.
GCTTCTGTCCCTGTGGACCTGGGGTGCACCACAGTCCTGGCACATGGGTGCACCCCGGGTCACCAACCAGGAAGCTCTTCTGAACTCTTTCGTGTTTTTTTTTTTGAGACAGTCTCACTCCGTCACCCAGGCTGGAGTGCAGTGGCGTGATCTCAACTCACTGCAGCCTCTGCCTCCTGCGTTCAAGTGATTCTCACGCCTCAGCCTCCTGAGTGGCTGGGTCCACAGGTGCACTCCACCACGCCTGGCTAATTTTTCATTGTTTTGTAGAGCCAGGGTCTTGGTATTTTCTCCAGACTGGTCTAGAATTCTTGGGCTCAAGCAATCCTGCCATCTAGGCCTGGCAGTTCATAATCAATTCAACCTTCAGTGCCTCTCCCCTCCCTGGAGGCCACTTGGAGCCTGGGGCTGAAAGTTCCTAATGTCTAATCGCCGTCATCGGCAGCCAGTCCCCCGCCCTTGTGGGGTTATCTAGGGCCTTTCCAAAAATCACCTCATTAACATAAACTCAGGTGTGGTTGGAGGGCCTGGCCATGCATAACAAGAGATACCTCTTTTACCTTTCTCCATAGCTGCTCTAGGACTAAAGGTCAAATGCTTTAACAAAATATACTCTCTCTCTCTCTTTTTTTTTTTTTGTCAGCTAGAATGGAATTTATTTTGATTGTTTTTATTTTCTTTTTTTTCAGAGAGGGAGTCTCACCATATTGCTCAGGCTGGTCTTGAACTCCTGGACTCAGGCTGTCCTCTTGCCCCAGCCTCCCAAAGTGCTGGGATTACATTCGTGAATCACTGCGACTGGCCATCTCTCTCTCTCTCTTTTTTTTTTTTTAAGATGGAGTCTCTGTTGCCCAGGCTGGAGTGCAGTGGTGCAATCTGGGCTCACTGCATCCTCCGGCTCCCAGGTTCAATCAATTCTCATGCCTCAGCCTCCTGAGTAGCTGGGATTACAGGTACATAGCACCATGCCTGGCTAATTTTTTATTTTTAGTAGGGAGGTGGGGGTATTTTGTCATGTTGCCCAGGTTGGTCTCGAACTCCTGACCTCAGATGATCCACCTGCCTCGGCCTTCCGAAGTGCAGGGATTACAGGCGTGAGCCACCGGGCCCGGCCTCCGTAGTGCCTGGCTCTATAGCTGGCATGCTGCGGCTGATACAGACGTCTTCATTTGTGGGACCATTTGCTTCCATTAAATTAACAGTTTACCAAAATTCTGTGCTGAATGCTTTCCACAACACTCACTATTTTACTTAAAAACAATTTTAGGCCAGGTGCGCTGGCTCACGCCTGTAATCCCAGCACTTCGGGAGGCCGAGGTGGGTGGATCGCCTGACGTCAGGAGTTCGAGACCAGCCTAGCCAATATGGTGAAACCCTGTCTCTACTAAAAATACAAAAAATTAGTCAGGCATGGTGGCATGTGCCTGCAGTCCCAGCTACTCGGGAGGCTGAGGCACGAGAATTGCTTGAACCTGGGAGGCGGAGGTTGCAGTGAACCTAGACTGCGCCACTGCACTCCAGCCTGGACCACAGAGCGAGACTCCATCTCAAAAAAAAAAAAAAAAAAATTAAATATCAGTTATTTATTTTTTTGAGACAGGGTCTCCTCTGTGGCCCAGGCTGAAATGAGGTGGCACAATCACAGCTCACTGCAGCCTCAAACTCCTGGGCTCAGGTCATCCTCCCACCTCAGCCTCCTGAGTAGCTGGGATTACAGGTGCAGGCCATCATGTATGGACAATTTTTTTGTTTTTGTTTTTGTTTGAGACAGTCTTGCTCTTGTCACCCAGACTGGAGTGCAATGGCGTGATCTCGCCACACTGCAACCTCAGCCTCCTGGGTTCAAGTGATTCTCCTGTCTCAGCCTCCTGAGTAGCTGGGATTACAGGCACCCGCTACCATGCCTGGCTAATTTTAGTATTTTTAGTTGAGACAGGGTTTCACCATGTTGGCCAGGCTGGTCTTGAACTCCTGACCTCAGGTGATCCACCCACCTCGGCCTCCCAAAGTGCTGGGAATACAGGCATGAGCTACCACGCCCAGCCTATGCATGGCTAATTATTAAATATTTTTGTAGAGAATGCATCTTGCTATGTTGCCTAGGCTGGTCTCAAACTCCTGGCCCCTAGGGATCCGCTGGCCTAGGCCTCTCAGCCTCCTGGGATTTATAGGCAGGAGCCACCACAGTTGGCCACAAAGTAGACTTATTTTATTTGTAACTTAGGAAGTCACAAGAGTTTTTAATCCTCTTTTTTTTTTTTTTTACAAATTTTTATTTATTTATTTTTGTTTAATTTTTTTTCTCTACAAGAGTTTTTAGAGCTGGGAGCCAGGTACCCTGCAAAATTCAAAATGTGTATTTCCTGTTCCGTCACCTATCACACCTGATCCCGGTTGTCTAGGAAGGGAATTGGATATTAACTTCACCTGGGGAGATTTAGCAACCCGTGATTGGACATTAACTTCACCTGGGGAGATTTAGCAAACCGTGATTCCCCAAAGCCCACTGCAGCCCAATTACAGCTGAATCCCTGAGGATGGGGCCCAGGTGATGTCAAGGTGAGTCTGAGGTCAGTGGTTGGGAATCACCCAATGTTAATCTCAGCGGGGCGGCTCCACCCTGGGCGGGAAAGTTCTCTCTCCGCCCTGCGTACTGAGGGCCAATCAGAGACCTCCCCTTTTTATCCATTTCCTTTGCAGAAAATACAGGCTGGAAGCAAGTCCTGACCTAAGGGAGGTAAGTGCTGGTTCTTGAATCAATTTATTTGTCTCTTCAAGGGAGAATTA